>NC_090649.1:210400192-210700192 GCF_040937935.1 Hyperolius riggenbachi | reverse complement strand
TGCACTTTATGTAGCTTCCCTACCAGTTACATTGCTTTAAATCGGTAGCGATTTCCCTAAACGCTCTGCCAATGTAAATGGATGGGACAGATTCCACTAGAGCGATTGCAATTAGGCAAATCGCAATCGCAGGACATGCAGCATTTTGGGAGTGTTTTCATTTTAATGTATTCTATAAGAGCAGGGAAATTGTTCCCAAAATCACTTGCAAAGTGCTACCACAAATCGCTAGAGATTGCGATAGTGCTTTGTAGTGGGTCCCTGGCCTGATGGTCGTTCACAATTATTTGAATTTGTGTGCATTTAACGATTTTGAAAAATTCAGTTTTTTTTTCTGTTTTCCTGCTTTTTCTGCATTTTGTAGCAACAAAAAAATTGCGCTATGTGCAAAAAAATGTGATTTGAAGTTAATTATATATATTTTCATGTAAATTGGTATGTATGGAAAAATCACAATCCAAAAATTTACTTACAAAAGTGTATAGCAAAATAATGCAAAAATGCATATAACAGTTATAAAAATACCAGAAATATCGCAAAAAAAAAAATAGTTGCTAAATGGGAATGGCTCCTAGGGCTTGTTTCCATCTGCGCAATTTTAGCCATGGTTTTGGAAACGCAGCACAATGCATGATTGCAAGGACATCAGAAGTGCATAGACTGCACTGTCTGATGTCTCCATATACCACGGAATCGCAACGCATGGTTGCATGCATTTCAGTGCATTCACACAGCAATCCTACTCATTACAAATTAATGGGACCGCAAGCACCTCTGGGGGAATCATGATGCAATGTAGATCCGTGCGTCACCATGGCCACCTGTGTTGCAAGTGGAAATGAGGCCTTAGGCTTCTTGCACACTGCAAGCGATTCCGATTCAGATTCCGCTTTAGGCCTCTTGCACACTGCAAGCGATTCAGATTCAGATTCCGCTTTTTAATCAGTTTTTACCTCCGATTCAGATTCAGATTTGCAGTGTGCAAGGAGCAAACGGCAAATCTGAATCTGAATCGGAAGTAAAAACAGATTAAAAAGCGGAATCTGAATCTGAATTGCTTGCAGTGTGCAAGAGGCCGCAATCAGTTTTTACATCCGATTCAGATTCAGATTTGCAGTGTGCAGGGAGCAAACTGCAAATCTGAATCTGAATCGGAAGTAAAAACAGATTAAAGAGAACCAGAGATGAAGCACCCTCATGTATTTTATTACATTTATCAGTGGGAACATGACAGTAAACAGCTACCCTGCTTTTAGTTTCATTGTTATCTGCTTAATTAGTCTATTAGCAGCTGTGATAAGAATCCACCGACTATTCAGTCGAGGTTTGACCTGGAATCACTTTTCTGTGGAGTCTTTTCAAGCCCAAGCCTCCCCCCTCCTGGCTCAAATTTCATGCTTTACATACTGAGAGCTGTGATGACATGGGAGCTGCTGCAGGAAAAATCTCCGTCTAGCAGACAGTGTGGCTGTGTGATCTGTGTGCTCTGTCTGTGCAGCCTGTCATTATTATCTACTGTATGCAGTTTCATTACTATGAGAGACACTTCCTACAGGCAGCCACACAGTATTCCAGACTATGAAGTTGAAAGCTCACAGATGAAAGCCTACAGCAGCCCTTCTTGTCTATAGTCTCATATAGCTTAGACAGCACATCCAGAACACCTCATAACCTGGAAACAGAAGGAATATAAGCCGGCGGCCATATTGGATATTTCCTGGAGCAATAATGGATAAAAAGCACTCAAAAAGGCACACCAGAGTGGCAAAATTGTCGGGTAGAGAATTTATTCTTTACAAGCTATCAACTGATATGTTTATTTTGTGTGAATTGTTCATCTCTGGTTCCCTTTAAAAAGCGGAATCTGAATCTGAATTGCTTGCAGTGTGCAAGAGGCCTTACAGTGATCCACTACATGATCGACATGAGATGACTGCCAGAAGATTCCAATAACCTCCAGCAGAAAATAACACAGACAGCAGAGAGCCCAATAAACCAAGCGTCATAGCTCAAAATAATAAGTCGAGGTGATGTAATGAAACCCAATGCAACCACTGCGGGTGTGACATGCTCATTGCCACTCAGGAATGTGAATCCCTCTCATGCTATGTGAATAGTACATTATAAAATATCAACAGTAATGATGCAAAGCTAGGAAACGTATCAGTTATAAATAGTTTTTAAAAACATACATTTGAATGAAATGGATAGCAAGTGTTGGCCTTACCTCTGAAGTCACACCTGGCTTTTCACCAAATGATGATCTTTATTGCACATTAGTTATTATTATAGGAACAGAGGGGTGTTCAATGTTATCAGGGAAGCATCTGGACTATCCAGAGTCTTCCTTCTACTGAAGTATCTAGTTTGTTTTTCGTTTGTTTGGATTGTTCTGTAGTTTTTTTTATTTGTTTTTTTTTTGTGGGGTGTTAGCTGAGGTACGCTTTCAGCTTCTGGTTAATTAATAGGCAGCTCTTGAATCTAATTACGGTAGTTCCTGCAAAGTTCTAAATCACATCTGCAGATTCTGGTCCTTGTTGAAGCAGAATTTACATTTTAGTCTTATTTTCTATGACTTTGATTTCTGAAAATAATGTTCACATCTAATGTTTGCTTATAAACAAAAACCCCAACTCTTACAAATAATTATTCTACCGTTATCAGTTTCACAAAATACAAAAGTATCACTAAGCTGCCTATATATAAAGATTTGATGGGGAGCTTTGACAATCCAACACTGCATTTTTCTGCTAAAACCACCTTTTAGGTAACTAAGGGCATAGTGTTTAGTGCTCGTGCCTTGCAGCGCTGGGTCCATGATTCGAATCCCAGCAGGGGCATTATCTGCACAGAGTTTGTATGTTCTCCCTGTGTCTGTGTGGGTTTACTCCGGGCACCCCAGTTTCCTCCCACATCCCAAAAACATATAAATAAGTTAATAGCCTTCTCCCCAAATTGGCCCTAGACTATGATACATACACTACACAATATAGACATATGACTATGGCAGGGATTAGATTGTGAGCCCCTCTGAGGGACAGTTAAGTGACAAGACTATATACTCTGTGCAGCGCAGCGGAAGATGCAGGATTTGTACTTACACTATCACCAGCTGCCCCGGACCAACAGCATCCTAAACTCCCCCCTAACATTGCAGGGATTACATTGTAGGCTCCTCTGAGGACAGTTATGAATAGTGATGGCAGGGATTAGATTGTAAGCTCCATAGCAAGCCGCACATTCGGTAAGTGGCAGTCATCTCAAAGATCCTGTAAGTGCCCAATCGCTGCCCCTTCATCTCCATCTCCAGTGCAAGATTCGACTGTAGTGCTCAATGCTATGTGTAAACTCTATGTAGCAGGACGAATGTTCATCAGGCTAACTGCTACTGCCACCCTGCTGCCCACAGCCCGCTTCTTGCTTTTCTGGCATCCTAGGCCATGGCCTTTGTGGCCTTGCCTGAAATCCGGCCATGGGAAGATGTCTATATAAACAATAAATAATAATAAAGTGTTATATCCACTAAATATTGCTAAGATTGCTGTGTGCAGGCAGCCCACGGAAATTACTTGCTTACATGTATACTGTAGCTGCCTGGACACTATTAAAAATTACTTTTTTAAGAACTGTAATTAAGGCTTATTTTTTTAGAGTAGGGCTTTAATCTTTAACACCCTCAAAAACCCTGAAAAAACCATACTAAGGTTTATCTTCGGGCAGGGCTTATTTTCAGGGAAACAGGGTATATGTTGTACTAATAATAATAATATTTGTCCTGGCCTTAAAGAGAACAGGTGCAGATACGTGTCATCTGCGATAGCGTCACCAGCAGGAACACGTGCGGGTTGGTAGAAGCCCCAGGTAAGTTTTTTTTTTTTTTTTTAGGTTCCCTTTAAGTCATATTTTCATTGATTGGGTGTGATATTCTTTTGCACTGTTATTGGTCAGTCAATTTGCATGATGTTTTCACCATGTGACCCAGCTCAGCCAATCTGGGATGACCAGACAGAGAGCGGGAGACAGAAAGAGAACATGGATTTTTTTTTGTATTACTTTTTATAAACTGCCTTAAGTTAAGGTTTGGTAGTAGTAGTTTAAGTAGTGCAAAGCACAGTATAAAGTGGCCCCACCTTCAGAACATTCCAAATGGAAAATGACTGCATTCCAAAGATGTCTGTGAGTTTAGACCTTATGTATAAATAGAAAAAAGGCACAAATCTTATAGATTAGATTCCTCATATAACACTAGAAAAGTTATTCTGGTTGGTTGCTTTGAGCAGTACAGTACTTTCATTATTTATGAGTGATAACTACTGAATTAAGGATTAACTATTGTGCAGGGGGCTGTAATTCTGCTACAGCAAGGTAAAATGGAAATGATCAAGAGTAGTTATGGCTGCCTACCAAGTTTTAATGTACTGTGTATTGATGTCTGCTGAAAGTAAAGTTTATCTTTTTTATTAAGCTTTTTAGTGGATAGTGATTGTACTGGAAATCAGCTGCAGAAATGTGATCCATACTTGTACTTTGTATCAGTGTTTTATAGAATGAAGAAAATGGGTGCTTTTGTCATCGCTTAAGCATAAAGTTAGGTAGGAGTTTCAGTAGGCTGTGTAACTTCTAATATGATCATAGCTACACAGCTAACTTCCATTTAATGGAACTTCACGCTGACTAATTATCTTATATGGTTATGTCACGACTAGAGATGATCAATGAGAAGCAAATATTCCAAGTTTGCAAACAGATTTAAGCAAAGTTTCAAGCGGCAAGCTATTTGGATGCCAGCCTGAAATATTTCCATCTTATTGATCTTACCTGGTCATGGCACAGGACTCATGTTCAGTGATGCTGTTCCAAAACAGAGATTTCATGTTCTGGGTTTCTGGATGGATTTCATCTTGTTGGTGCCTCATGTGATAGTAGATCCCACCACAACATGTCACCAGTGTCAGGGGTCAGGTTCGCTTAAAGCACAGAGACTATGCACAGTCAGTCAAGGCACATAAAGTGCTGGATTTAGCTGCCTAGCAACTCACACGATGCAGCCATTGGTCTCTCCCTATTGGTGATTGCTGACAAAAGATGCAGAGCAGGAACTGAAACAGAGATGTGTGTATAACCAGGTGCAACAGGTTAAAGCAGTAACATACAGCAACAAAGATAAGCACCTTGCATTCAACCTAATCAGTTTTATTAAATGTAGACCAGGGAGTCAAACCAAAAAGCAGAACCCCTTAGAGCAAAGTCCAAACATTAGTAGAAAGATCCAGGACTTCACCTGGATTTAAAGGGACTCCGAGCTCATAAAAAAAATGAAAGTTGTACTCACCTGGGGCTTTCTCGCGGATTACGTCACACGCCGGCCGCCTCGCGTCATCACGGCGGCCAGCGTGGCAGTACGGCGCATGCGCGCTTTAATCGCGCATGCGCAGTGCTTTCACGCCGGCCGCCGTGACGACGCGAGGCGGCCGGCGTGTGACGTAATCCGCGTCATACGCGGAAGGAGCAGCTCGACACTCGGGCGAGTGTCGCCCGGGCTGCGGCCTGTCAGCCATTCCGGAGCGGGGAGAAGGAGAAGAGCCAGGACGCCGTCGTGGGACCTCCCGACCAGCACTGGGCTGGAGAAAGCCCCAGGTGAGTACAACTTTCATTTTTTTAATGAGCTCGGAGTCCCTTTAAGCAGCACTGTTGCTTTGTTGCATGACAACATGGGGTCCAAGCCCCCTTTCTCAAATGCTTGCAGCATTCTTTCTACTATTGAAGCAGTATGATAACCAATAGTAAGCAGAAGCAGTATATCAACATTCAGCTTTAGAGTTCTTTTTCACTTCACATTCCGATCCTTTTATATGCAATTTTAAAAAGTCCTGCATGCTGCATTTTTTTCTCGTTGTTTCCTAGCATCCAATGAAAATCACAGAGGCGATGGGGCTGGGGACTATCATAGGAAGCGGGCGCTGGCTCAGAAGGAAGTATGAGCGGCGGCCGCGGGAAGGGAGTGGGGGAGGCGGGCGAGATGCCGCTCCAGTGCCCATGCCGACTGACGCAAATGTGTCAATTGGCGTCATGGGTGGGAGGACTCTGACTGTTCTTGTTTGATTGTTGTTATGTTTTTTAGAAAAAAGCAGGTGGGTTACAGGTTTTGTGTTAGAATTGCTTGTATATTGCTTGTAATTGCTTGTATAGAATTGCTATTAGAATTGATTGTATAATAATGTATTTGAAGGGTATACTTAACTCCATATATGTTAAATATAAAGTGAGTGAACAGTACAATAAAAGGCTGCAGTTTGCAAGCGCCAATATTCTCTATATCAACAGGCATGAATTATTAAAGACACAACAACCACAGCTAAATGCTTTGTGCCACTAATGCAACAAAATGATCCAATGAAAACAATAGGCTAGTAATAGATAAACATGTAACATGAGATCAGGGTGTATTAATGAATGCTGTTAAAGGCAGTAAGATAGCAGAAAGAGAATTAGCACTGACTCAGAAATCAGTGGAGTGGAACAGCATTCTAGAAGATGACAACTGCTTTGTTATGTATCCACATTTGATGAAAGCTCATTACATTTTACTGCTGTGTATAGCTGCTTTAGATCTGGATGGATGCCACTCGTTTCATCCTGCTCAAATGTCAAAATAAGGTTTGAAGACCTAAATCTGATTTATAATTTGTCCATAATAGAGAAAGACGCATCTGAGCTTCCAAGGAACAGCTGGACCCCAAGCAACACCTAATACAGAACAGAGCATGATAGATGTGAACTGTCTTAGTTGCCAAAAAAACTGTATTCCTGTGCAGCCTCCCCTTTATACTAATGGTTCTGCACAGCCCAGCTTGAGGGACAGCCAGAAATGTGACCTGACATTTCTCCTGGGCACTCCAGACTGGTCAGGGCCTAAAGCTGTGCAGAGCACCAGTGTACTGATGACTCATCACTGTGCTCTCTCTTTATAGATTCACTACACGCCAGTAAAATTCACCTGCGCACACAGCTTAACATGTGGTGCACACACAATACAACTCGCATTGGGGTGTATGCATAAAACTGTTAAGCAGCATAATGTGCATAAAGTCTTACCCACATGATGAGTGGAGCATAATGTAATATGTTATGTGCAATGCTTTACACTCTACTCATCATGCATTAGACTTTATGTATGTTATACTGTGCAGAACACTCTGGACCACCACGTGTGCGTGGCTGACAGCGGCGATCGCGCAGACACAATAGAGGTGGGGACCAGGAGCCAGTGGCTGATAGTGAAGCTGCAACGAGGGACATAGCGGCTACTGGGGGTTGGAGGAAACCCCGGGTAAGTAGATGGGTTTTTTTTAAAAGAGCACGGACATTCCCTTTAAACTCCCTGATGGTACGCAGTTTTAGAAGCTGCGTCCGAGGGAGGATTTTTAAAAATAAATTACTCTATATGCCTAAGCTAGCACTTCGCTTGCTAATTATGTCCCCCTAGCCCCCTGGCACCGTTCTGATCCCCCCGATCGCCGCCGGCAATATTTACCCGTCCGCGATCCCGTGAGAGCCGCAGCTTCACGATCCAGCTTCACTCGTCACTATGGTGACGATCGGACATGACGTCATGCGCAGTCACGATCCTCCCAATAGCGAAGCCTGGAGGTGAAGGCTGCGACTGCGCCATCGCGGGATCCCTGGGGGGTACGTATACCGGCGGTTATCCAGGGCGATCGGTGGGGACCGGAGGCACTTGGGGGACATCATCAGCTAGCGAAGTGCTAGCTGAAGACTATAAAGCAACTTTTATTTTAAAAAATCCTCCCGGGGCCATGTGATCCCCGGCGGCGGCTAGCCCGAGCTAGCCGGACACTGTGTCAGGCTTACCGCCAGGGAGGTTGTTGTGTCCCACATACATGGACTTGTGTTATGATGTTCATCAGCTAAGTTTGCCTGTAGCTAGTTTGTTCCTCTCCCTTCCCTGTAGTTTTGTTCCACCCATGTAGCCACTCCTCCCATAGTCAGTATCTCTTCAGACAAGTATCTGTAAGCATGTGCTGCATCTTCTCTCTGTACCTGGTAAAGCTACTTCGTTTTGACCTATGGAATTTGTCACTGTAAGATCTACACTGCAAGATTAAACCTCTTCAAGATCTTCATCTGTGTCGTCCATTGAGTCGCCTATCTGTGGATACTGCCCTTATGTAAGTTATTGCCATTCCACTGGGACTTGGGACAGTCTAGGGATCAGTAATTACATAGCCACAGCAGCTGAAACAGAATAGTCAAAACGAATAGAAGACCATACAGTCATCACTGTGATATTCAGCAGCCTGAGAACCCTGCTAGTCACACTACAGACTGCAGTACATTGCATCCAGCATACTACAGAACTTGCTCAGCATCTCACTCAGAACTACTACAGTTACAGTGATCTGTGAGGAGGCCAGTGGGAATATAAACTGTGTGTCTGCATTATAAACTGTGTAAAAATGTGTATTCTGAATACTGCTATTAAGCCTGCACTGTGAAGCTAAGAGAGGCAGCATTTCTCTCTGCAGAACATCTCTCCTGTTCCCGCCTGCTGAAAATTGTTACATTGTATCAATCCACACACAGCCAGCTCCCTGTAACCTGACACCCATGGCTGAACAAGTGTTCCCTCTGAGCCAAGCTGAAAACACTGATGATCAGCAAATGCCTGACACTCTGCTGCAAGAGGAAAATGCAGATATAATGACAGAAGCAAGTGTCAGACCTAGACGTATAACCAAACTTTCTTGGAAATCTAAAGAAAACTTTGAAGTTACTATGGAGGAGTTCTCAGTTGATCTAACACACCTCTGGGAGAGGACTGTGCATTACATGTCTGAAGTCACACAGCCTAGCCAGAGAGTACTACAACTAGAGGGCGCTCTCTTACACTTCAAGTCTGCATATGAAAGTTATCAGAGGCTCTGCACTAAGTACATGTCATTCCTAAGGAGCACAAACACAGAAGAATCTTTAGAAGAACTAAAAAGGTTTGAACATCTGAACCAGGAGAGAAATATAAAGGTGTCTGAAACTAAAGCTAATGTAGAAGCAAGAATTACACAGCTGCAAGAAACTGCATCTCATCGCTCCACATCTACTAGACACACAAAGAGATCTTCAAGATCATCCCACTCAAGAAGTTCCACCCTTAGTGAACTTGTAAGGGCTCGTGCAGAGGTAGAGGCTGCCAAGGTGCGAGCTGCCTTCGCAGACAAGAAAGCAGAAATGGTGGCAGAAGCTGCCCACAAGAAAGCAGAAATGGAAGCAGAAGCTGCCCGCAAGAAAGCAGAAATGGAAGCAGAAGCTGCCCGCAAGAAAGCAGAAATGGAAGCAGAAGCTTCCCGCAAGAAAGCAGAAATGGAAGCAGAAGCTGCCCGCAAGAAAGTTGAAATTGAAGCTCTAGAAAGAAAATGTGAGCAAGCTACTGCAGAAGCAAAGTTAAGAGTTTTAGAACAAGCTGTTGGAAGTGATTTAGACAGTGTCAGCATGGCAAATTCAGAAGATCCCATGGAGCGCACAAAGAACTATGTCCTCAACCAGAACAGCAATCTCTCTGCACCCTTTGATGCGCCTGACGACATGGACACTCCTTTAAGACATCAGCCATCTGAACGTATTGTGTCCAAGCAAGACCTTAAACCTTCTGGTCCTTCTGCACATCAAGATGGGCCCTCAAGCCGCATCTTGCCTCACAATGCTCAGACTACTAAGTATCCGGCTGTCAACCCAGGGACCAGCATCCAAGCCAAGCTACCATCACCTCTTCATGTTACTGATATGCTTCCTGAAAACAACATTACTTCTGAATCACATCCTGCCATAGCAATGGACTTTCAACCTGTTCCTGGCTTAAACCCCCATGCAAATCCATACCTTCCTAGGCCACCATGTGCTGATGTGTCAGACCTAGCTAGATACATGGTTCGCCGTGAGCTCACAAGCACTGGCCTCACAAGCTTCGATGACCACCCTGAAAATTATAGAGGATGGAAGTCTACCTTTAAGGCTGCAATAAACGACCTGGGAATACCTCCTGGTGAAGAATTTGACATGTTGATAAAGTGGCTAGGCCCTCAGTCAAGAGAACGTGTGAAGCGACTGAAAGCTGTTCATGTTGACAATCCATCTGCAGGCCTACATGCAGCTTGGGAACGCCTAGACCAGAGTTATGGTAGTCCGGAAGCTGTAGAAGATGCTCTGCTTAAAAGGTTGAAAGACTTTCCCAAGATATCTGGTAAGGATAATCAGAAATTTCAGGAACTGAGTGATCTTTTGCTTGAACTACAGCTTGCTAAGGCAGATCCTCACCTCCCAGGCCTTAGCTATCTTGACACTGCCCATGGTGTGAATCCAATTGCTGCAAAACTGCCATATGGAATACAGGAGAAGTGGGCAACCATGGGTTCAAAGTACAAGAAAGAGAAAAAGGTTTCTTTCCCACCATTCTTCTACTTCTGTGACTTCATCAAGAACATTGCAGAAACCAAGAATGATCCAAGCTTCTTTTTCAATGAGTCAAACATCTCGGGTTCAAATTTCGCTAAAGACAAATTTGCTTTGAATAAACCCAGGAGTCACAGGGGTCCCGTGTCAGTTAAAAAGACTAATGTGCTACCTGATCCTGCTGATAACCCTGAAAGGGGCAGACAAGGAGATAAAACAGATAATCCCAATCGCCAATGTCCAATTCATAAGAAACCACATGCTCTTAAGAACTGCCATGGGTTCCGGAAAAAGCCATTGCAAGAACGCAGAGAAATTTTAAAGAAACTTGGGATTTGCTTTAAGTGCTGTGCTTCAACCGAACATCTTGCAAAAGAGTGTAAGGCTGAAATCAAATGCAAAGATTGTGGAAGCAACACCCATGTACAAGCGCTCCATCCACTTCAGCATACCTCTTCTTCTGCAGATTCTGATCCTGCCACAAATCATGGCGGGGAGAATGCAAACCAGACAGCAGACTCTACTTTAATTTCTTCTACATGCACTGAGGTTTGTGGAGAAGATCTTTGTGACAGGTCTTGTGCAAAGATATGCCTAGTCAGAGTGTATCCCAAGGGACAGCCTGAAAGAGCCATGAAACTATATACAATTCTGGATGATCAGAGCAATCACTCACTTGCTAAGTCACAATTCTTTGATTACTTCAGAGTTATAGGAGATTCCCTGCCATACACACTTGGCACATGTGGAGGTGTTTCAGAAGTGACAGGGAGAAGAGCTAATGGATTCATGATAGCTTCTCTTGATGGTACTATAGAACTGCCACTGCCTACCCTTGCTGAATGCAACCAGATTCCTTCCCACAGAGAAGAGATCCCTACACCTGAAGCTGCCTTTCATCATGCACATTTAAGAGCTGTCGCCAAACACTTACCACCACTTGATGAAAATGCAGAAATTCTTCTTTTGCTCGGCAGAGACATTCTAAGGGTGCATAAAGCACGCCAGCAAATAAATGGTTCCCATGATGCTCCGTATGCCCAGCGCCTTGATCTTGGCTGGGTTGTCATTGGAAATGTGTGTGTAAACAGAACGAAAAGAGCTACCAACATTTCTTCTTGCAAAACTTACATTCTACCTAATGGGCGCAAAACTCTTTTCGAACCATGTCCTTATCATTACAGTGTTAAGGAGAGATTCAACATCACCAGTGACAGTAAACCCATCTTCCATCACCAGGAAGATTGCATTGGTGACACAGTGTTCATTACAACTAGTAATGACGAAAAACCAGCACTTGCCATTGAAGACAAAGAGTTTCTCAAGATCATGGATAAGGAATTCACTCAAAACCAAGAAAACAGTTGGGTAGCCCCTCTACCCTTTCGTACACCTAGAGAGAGACTGCCAAACAACCGTCAGCAAGCAGTGTCCAGATTTGCTTCATTAAAACGTTCCTTTGAGAAGAAACCAGAGATGAAGAAACATTTTGTATCCTTTATGCAGAAGGTTTTAGAAAATGATCACGCTGAACTTGCTCCACCATTGAAGGAGGGAGAAGAATGCTGGTATCTTCCATCCTTTGGTGTGTACCACCCCCGCAAACCTAGTCAAATTAGAGTAGTATTTGACTCGAGTGCTCAATATGAAGGAGTCAGTTTGAACAATGTTCTTCTTACTGGGCCCAACTTGAACAACAGCCTTATAGGAGTGTTAATCCGATTCAGACAAGAGCTTATAGCAGTAATGGCTGACATCCAACAAATGTTTCACTGCTTCATTGTCCGTGAGCAGGACAGAAATTACCTTAGGTTTCTATGGCACAGAAACAATGACTTAAATGACAAGGTCATAGACTACCGCATGAAGGTGCATGTATTCGGGAACAGTCCTTCACCTTCAGTAGCAATCTACGGACTGAGAAGAACTGCCCAAGAAGGTGGACAAGAGTATGGAACTGATGCTCGTCATTTTGTGGAGAAAAACTTCTATGTGGATGATGGACTTAAATCTTTTCCTACAGATGAAGAAGCCATTGACCTTCTACGAAGAGTTCAAGAAATGTTGTCTGTGGCCAACCTCAGACTCCACAAGATCATCTCAAACAGTAACAAGGTAATGAAGGCCTTCCACAAAGATGACTATGCTATTAACCTAAAGAATCTTGACTTAGGGTCTGAAGACCTTCCCATGCAGCGCAGTCTTGGCTTGCTCTGGGATATCAAGCGAGATGCGTTCACTTTTCAAGTGTCAACTTGTGATAAGCCCTTTACAAAAAGGGGAGTCTTGTCGGTCGTCAACAGTATCTACGACCCTTTGGGATTTGTAGCTCCAGTGACAATCCGAGGAAAGTTTCTGTTGAGACAATTCACTTTGGAGAAGGTAGACTGGGACACTCCGCTACCCGATAATAAGCTGAAGGCATGGGAAACATGGAAGAATTCCTTAAAGGCACTGCAAAATCTCCAAATCCCACGCTGCTACACATCCATCTCCCTAGCTTCTGCTAAAAATAAAGAAATCCACATCTTTTCAGATGCATCTGTTGAGGCGATTGCAGCTGTAGCCTACCTTCGTCTTACTGGACTTGATAACAGACCTTCTGTGGGGTTTCTCCTTGGTAAGACTAAGCTAACACCAAGGTCTGGACACACTGTTCCAAGGCTTGAACTCTGTGCAGCTGTGTTAGCTGTAGAAATGGCAGAAACCATAAAGAGTGAAATGGACACTGTGATTGATTCCTTTGACTTCTACACTGACAGCAAGGTTGTGCTCGGGTACATACACAACCAAACCAGACGGTTCTATGTGTATGTCAGCAACAGAGTAGAACGTATCCGAAGGTTTTCCACACCACAACAATGGCATTACATTTCAACCAATCAGAACCCAGCAGACCATGGCACTAGAGCATTACCAGCAAATGAACTTGCAAAGTCAAACTGGCTACGGCCTCCAGATTTCCTACATGATAAATCTGAGTCCAGCACTACTGATGTTTTCAACTTAGTAGATTCTGAAGTTGACAAGGAAATCAGACCTGAAAGTATCACTCTTTATACTACCATACATCAGAAGAAAACACTTGGATCACACCACTTCCAGCGATTCTCCACATGGTCATCTATAACCCGTGTCATTGCACGCCTGAGACATATTGTTTGCTGCTTCAAGGGTAATTCTGGAATGCCACTCGAGTGCCGTGGTTGGCACATTTGTAAGAACCATCCCACCTTTGAAGAAATCTCTCATGCTGAAGAAATTATACTTCAATGTGTGCAACAGGAGAGCTACACAAAAGAGATCAACCTTATCATGGGAAATTGCAAGTTTCCCATAAACAATCCTCTTCTAAAGTTAAATCCAATCATTGATGAACATGGGTTGTTACGTGTAGGAGGTCGGATTGGGAAAGCCAACCTTTCCAGCAAGGAGCAAAGTCCAGTCATTGTGCCTGGCAGTCACCATGTAGCTGTTCTTTTAGTTCGGCATTACCATGAACAAGTGAAGCACCAAGGCCGACAGTTCACTGAAGGTGTTGTCAGATCAGCAGGTTTGTGGATCACCGGAATGAAAAGATGCATTTCTTCAGTGCTTCACAAGTGTGTTAAGTGTCGTAGGTTGAGAGGAACTCACCATCATCAGCAAATGGCTGATCTCCCGATAGACAGACTGAGCACTGACCCACCTTTTACCTATGTCGGAGTCAGGGGTGCCTCTAGTCATTTTGTCACTCCAGGCGAGAAAACCAGTGGCGCCCCCCCAAGCCCCTCCCCCCCAGGAAAATAATCATAATGCAGCATCGTTTCACCAGAAAATAATCATAATGCGGCAGTGTTTCATCAGAAAATAATAGTAATGATCGTAATTCACCAGAAAATAATCGTAATGTGGCAGTCTCTCACCAGAAAATACACTTATTGCAGCAGCAGTTCACCGGAAAATATTCGTAAGGTGGCAGCGTTTCACCAGAAAATACACTTATTGCAGCAGCATTTCACCAGAAATTAATCATAGGGCAGCAGCGTTTCACCAGGAAATAATCGTAATGGGGCAGCGTTGTCAGAAAATAATCGTAATGTGGAAGCGTTTCACCAGAAAATACACGTAAACAAACATAAAGCCGAGCATAAAATGGAAGAGAGTGCAGAGGAACAGAGAGAGGTAGAGACAGCATAAGATGGAAGAGGGGGCAGAGGAACAGAGAGGGGAGAGGGAGAGACAGCACAGCACTAAAGCACAGGTTTACAGCTTTACCAGCCTACAGCCTAACCAGCTTTCAAAGAAAACTCTAGTATCAAAAGAGCAGGGCACATTCTAGCAGTTATAACAGTACTGGGAGTCTGCACACAGGACAGGAAGTGTTCTTAGCAGCCTGCCTGCATACCTTCTCTTCTGCCTGTGCATGCAGCTTATCATCTCTGGAGTAGTGATGGGTCGTTCGCGAACGAGCCAGCTCTAAGAGCCGGCTGTTTGCTGCGAACGACAAGAGCCGGTTCTCAGTTTTGAAAGAGCCGATGCCTCAGCCGCCCCACAGAGCTCTGCTTTGCTCTGCAATAAAGGGCGCTGAGGCATGTTGGGAGATGTAGTCCTCCTCTTGCAGCTTGTAGGAGTGTATGGGGCGGAGCAGAGCAGTAGCAGGAGGGATTGCCGCAGTCAGAGAAGCAGTCTGGAATTGTCATGGAGACGGGGGCGGGGCTTTTACTCCGATTCTGAGCGGTGTTTAGTGATATTTAATGAAGAGCCGATTCAGAGCCGTAAGAGCCGGCTCTTTAATGGGAGCCGATTCAGAAGAGCCGATTCTCTGAAAAGAGCCGGAATTCCCATCACTACTCTGGAGCAGAAACTTCCCTTCTCCCGGGCTGTGTTGCTGTCTTGTGCAGGGGCGGGGCTCCAACACGGGCACATCACATTCTTCTCTCTGTGACTGCATCTGTCCCCTGACTGTCTCGCTCCAGTGTCTGTGTGCAGCCAGTGACACAGGTGGGGGGTCAGACTGTCAGGGGCATAAGCTGGCTGGCCGCTGGCTCCTGGTTTGACTGGCGTGGGGCGGAGTTAAAGGCTGGGCCACACGAGGTAAACACACACCTGTGTGGCTACTGAGAAGAAGGGGCACGGCTTTAAAGAAGGAGCCTGGCAGAGAAGAGCAGTATTGATTGCTCTATTGGCTGGGGAGAAGTGGAGGTGGAGGCACTGCTGAGCACATGGTAGCGTGCCGAGCACCGGGGACTGAGTCGGGAGGTAATATAATATATATATATATAAAAAAAAACATGGTCACGGTAGCAGTGGCGGGGGAATGCGCCTCACCACCTCATGGCGCCTCACCACCTCATGGCGCCCCAGGCAACCGCCTATACTTGCCTGGTGGGTGAGACGCCCCTGGTCGGAGTGGATGTCTTTGGCCCATGGTCGGTCTGTGCACGCAAGACCCGTGGTGGCATGGCTAACAATAAACGATGGGCCGTACTGTTTACTTGCCTAAGTGTACGAGCCGTGCATATTGAGGTAATTGAGTCTATGGACTCCTCCTGTTTCATCAATGCTCTTCGAAGATTTTTCGCCATTAGAGGTCCTGCCAAGCAACTCAGGTCTGACTGTGGAACCAACTTTGTTGGAGCCTGCAAGGAACTACAACTGGATAATTTCTTCAAAAACAGTGGATGTTCATGGGTTTTTAACCCCCCTCACTCTTCCCACATGGGAGGTTCCTGGGAACGCATGATCGGAATTACAAAGCGAATCTTAAATTCCATGTTGTTAGACTCAGGACGACTTACCCACGAGACATTGACTACTCTACTAGCTGAAGTTTCTGCAATAATTAATGCAAGACCACTAGTACCCGTGTCCTCAGATCCAGATTCTCCAACAATATTAACTCCTGCAACACTTCTCACTCAGAAGGTTGGCAACATCCCACTACCACCCGTGGACTTGGACTGCTCTAACATTCACAGACGTCAGTGGAAGCAGGTTCAACATCTGGCAAATGTATTCTGGAGCCGTTGGAGGAAGGAATATCTGCATACTCTTCAGAGCCGCCATAAATGGCAAGAGACTAAGCCAAATCTTCAAGAAGGAGACCTTGTGCTACTGAGAGATAAAGACGTTTCTCGCAATGACTGGCCAACTGGACTTATTGTCAAAGCCATTCCCAGTGAAGATGGGAAGGTGAGGAAGGTCGAAGTCAAGATTACCAAAGGAGGTACAACTAAAATCTTCTTCAGACCTGTTACTGAGGTGGTGTTGCTACTACCTCATGAAGAACACTCTTCAGGTCAAGGCAAGAACTGAAACTCCTGGAAACTGTTTATCCCTTGGATTACAATTGTGAGTCAGATGAGGTTTGACATATTGTGGCCTCCCTGACTTGAAGATGGGTTGTGTTACAAGAACTTTGTCAAGAAAACCTACTGAGACTTACTCAAGCAAAGTTTGTTATGTTTATTGCTGTTTGCTTTCTTTTACAGGTTTTTTAAGGACAAGTTTGTTGAACTATGGACTTAACATTAGACTAATGTTGCTATAATATTAGTGAAATCTGAAGATTTCAGGCGGGGAGTGTTGTGTCCCACATACATGGACTTGTGTTATGATGTTCATCAGCTAAGTTTGCCTGTAGCTAGTTTGTTCCTCTCCCTTCCCTGTAGTTTTGTTCCACCCATGTAGCCACTCCTCCCATAGTCAGTATCTCTTCAGACAAGTATCTGTAAGCATGTGCTGCATCTTCTCTCTGTACCTGGTAAAGCTACTTCGTTTTGACCTATGGAATTTGTCACTGTAAGATCTACACTGCAAGATTAAACCTCTTCAAGATCTTCATCTGTGTCGTCCATTGAGTCGCCTATCTGTGGATACTGCCCTTATGTAAGTTATTGCCATTCCACTGGGACTTGGGACAGTCTAGGGATCAGTAATTACATAGCCACAGCAGCTGAAACAGAATAGAGGTTAACAGAGCCGGATTATCCACCAGGCAACAGAGGTAGTTGCTTTGATCTAGTAAAAGGTCAAAGGTCCCGTGGCCCCAAAAAAGATTTATTGCCCCGTTCATGTAACTCTTTATGGTCCGTTAAAAACAAAATCTGTAGGAATGCTCTCTGTAACATAGATAAGACACAGTGTTTTTCTCCCTCCTGTATCCTCCCCCCCCCCCCCTCTTCTTAGCTTCTAAAGCTGCCAGACACAGTCTGGGGGCTGGAAAAACTAATGTTATCTTTGTGATCTCTGTCCAGTTCAATCCAGCATTCAAACCTCAGAAGCTGCTTGCTAGCCAGGAAGGATACAGGTACATCTGTATTTAACTTTTCTTCCATAATATAAAATCATTTAGACCAGGGGTGTCAAACTCAACTACAAAGTGGGCTGAAATTGTATAATGAGACCTAGTCGTGGGCCAAAATTGTACACTGGAACCTAGACGCCTGCCAAAATTGTATACTGGGGCCTAGACAATGGCCAAAATTGTACACGGGAGTAGTCGCAGGCCTACCTCAATGTCTACTGGCCACCTTCCTCCCTTATAAAGTTTTCTAGTGTCTAGTGGTCCTCCCTCCCCTTTACAGTTCCCTGGTGTCTAGAGACCCTCACCCTCCCCTATACAGTTCCCTAGTGTTTAGTGCTTTCCCCGGATCTGGTTACCTCCACTGAGGGGATCCTCTGGCTATCCATACTGAGTGGGTATCTGGCTACCTATACTGTGGAAATAGTGGGCTGCGTGGGAGGAGGGACATCTGGCTACCTATAGGGGGGGGAGGGGTGACAGCTGGCTATACTGGAGGGTCATCTGGCTACCAATAGGGGAGAGTCACCTGGTTACATATACAAGGGTAACATCTGGCTACCTTTACTGGGGGGTTGTCTCACTATCTATTCAGGGGGGACATCTGGCTACTACCTATAGTAGGGGGACATTTGACTACCTATACTGCAGGAACCTCCTTTCAACAGGGTGGCTGAGGGGGGCCCTAAATGTATTGCTCTGCTTGGGGCCCTGTGTGGTCTTAATCCGGCTCTGCCCTTTAAGGCATAAACAATGGTCCATTTAGCAGAACAAAACGGACCAGACCCTAACGGAGCTAATCAGTGGGATCCGTTCACATAGATTAGATTGTGAACACCTCTGAGGGACTGTTAGTGACATGACAATATACAGCGCGGCGGATGATGTTTGCTCTATATAAATAATAAAATAATGATAACTTAGTTTTAAACAGATCTGTTTGGCCCCTTCCGCTGCAAGTTTGGGGAGGCTGTGATAAATCCGGTCACATCCAGTCACATCCACCACTCGCTAACGGAACAGGGACAGGCAAACCGCCATGCAACACCCTGCAATTGTGATATGCAAATGCTTACATTTGCTAACCTTTGAACCGGTGTTTCAGTTGCGTTTGTTACAAGAAGGTTAATGACCAGGCACTAATTCTACTTCTTAACTTCTATATATATATATATATATATATATATATATATATATATATATATATATATATATATAAAAATGTGTGTATATATATATATATATATATATATATATGTGTATATATGTGTATATATGTGTATATGTGTATATATGTGTGTGTATATATATGTATATATGTGTATATATATATATATATATGTATATATGTGTATATATATATGTATATATGTGTATGTATATATAAAAAACACAGTATATACCGTAATATTATTCAAAATATAAATAGCTGACCACAAAATGAATGGAGATATGGCTCTCTTTCCCAACAGCTGTTTCAAAGTGCCAGCACAAATAATGTAAATTCCAAATGATTAGAGGTTTCTGGGGGGAATCGGCATACAAGCATAGCTTCCAGTGCTGTCAGTGCAATGGGCAACTGCCCTCCTGTGGAGACGCCTCTGCTTCTGCATGTGCTGCAGAATTGCATTGTATAAAGTAAAGGAGGGCATTTAGTAGGTACAACCTGCTTTACCTTATAAACAAGTAGTTTATGGGGGAAATCCTGGCAGCAATTTTGCTACTAGGCATAGTTTGGTTTTAACTAATTGGCAGCTCCCTTATCTGATTAGTGAAGCTTTCTACACATCTTTATTTACTACCTAATAGTGGCAATTTTTTTTAAATCTCAAGATAAAAATGCAGTCTGTGTGCTGGATTATTTACGTGTACTCTAATGCTTTGAACACACCATGAGTTTTTTTGGCAGATAGATGGCTCGATAGATAATTTCCGAAAGGTCGATCGATTTTCTGATCGATTTTCTCATAGAAGTGAATGGAAATTGATCAGAAAAACAATCGGAAGATCGACCTGAAAGTAAATGTGCCAAAAAAACTCATTGTGTATTCACAGCATTATATTCTCCAGCCTCATTGTTACGTCTCTGAAACTCCTTAGAGAGATCTGTCCCAGAATGCACTTGTTCATGTGTGTTAGGCCTTTATTTGCCAGTTTGGGGGCAATAGGCATACAACAGTAGCCTTCAATTGCTGAGAACAAATCATAATAAAGAGTCATAATAAAGACATGTCTCCAGGAGCAACTCAGTACTGTAGCTTTATAGTTGCTGCTCAAGATATTGTTTTCTAGGTAATAAATAACGCTGTTGACTTTTTGGTTTACAGTTCCCACAGGAGAATAAACTGAAATGGTTTTCAGCCAGGCACTAATATTTTTACCTTGTGAGATATTACCCGTGAGCAGAAAACATCTAGAGGAAACAGAGTGAGGCCTAGTTCACACTGCTAAATGCAATTGCTTAACCATTACTTTTGCAATGTGATTTTTCACCTTTGCGCGTTGCGATGTCATTCGTGCAGTGAGAAAAAAATGCTGAATGCAGTGCGTTTTCAATTTTGTACAAATCGCAATGCTGCAGTGAGAATGCTTACATAGGGATACATTGTCACAACACATTGCTAATCGCCAGCAATCAGTGTGCTGAAACCCCCTAAAAAGTCTCCCAGTGTGAACTAGCCCTGAAAGAAAGAAAGAAACTAATGTAATGGGCAGCACGGTGGCGTAGTGGTTAGCTCTCTCGCCTTGCAGCGCTGGGTCCCTGGTTCGAATCCCAGCCAGGGCACTATCTGCAAAGAGTTTGTATGTTCTCTCCGTGTCTGCGTGGGTTTCCTCTGGGCACTCCGGTTTCCTCCCACATTCCAAAACATACGGATAAGTTAATTGGCTCCCCCTAAAATTGGCCCTAGACTACAGTACTTACACTACATAATATAGACATATGGCAATGGTAGGGATTAGATTGTGAGCTCCTTTGAGGGACAGTTAGTGACAAGATATATATATATATATATATATATATATATATATATATACATACACATATATATATATATATATATATATATATATATATATATATATATATATATATATATATACACATATATATATATATATATATATATATATATATATATATATATATATATATATACACACATATATATATATATATATATATATATATATATATACACTGTACAGCACTGCGTAATATGTCGGCGCTATATAAATAATAATAATAATAATAGTAATGGCCTGCAACATGTGGAGACAAATATTGGTTCAGACAAATTGAGATTTTGGTCCCAATATGATGATGATGATGATGATGATGATTGGGTAGTGTTAGTATGCTGCATTCATGATGGAACTGCATGCTTTATGTCTCACTTGGTTGGAAGCAATGGCTTTTCAGTAACCAGCTAAAATAGCCTAGGTCAGATTATATGCTTTTTTGAAAATGATTTTAGGTTACATTTGAACATTTCCAAACTGGAGAGTGTTTAATTGATTTTGGGTTGGAGTTTAGAAGGAGGGGAGAGGTACAAGAAAAAAGAGTCAGGTCATCTCAGCGCCACACAGCCCCTTATTTGGGTGCTGCCATAGACCGTAATCG
Organism: Hyperolius riggenbachi; assembly: GCF_040937935.1. Classification (NCBI taxonomy): domain Eukaryota; kingdom Metazoa; phylum Chordata; class Amphibia; order Anura; family Hyperoliidae; genus Hyperolius; species Hyperolius riggenbachi. The sequence goes on along the minus strand of NC_090649.1, from coordinate 210,678,821 downwards.
TAATTACCTCTGTAGTGCCGTTGTAGTGGCGCAGCCTGGAGTCCGTTAAAACTACAATGATTTGGGTGCCTGCAATAGCCAGGCCCCAAATGACGTGTCCAGAGGAAGAAATTATGTAATCAGTAGGGGAATATATTTGATATATTCCCCGAGCTTACCTAGCACATGTAGAGCCATCCTTTGGCTTCTCCCTGTGCCCAAATCACAAGCGGCTGGAACATCTGATGCCCAGTTACTAGACCGATGCCCTGTCTCCAATATCACAAGCCTAGATATGGAATAGCTGAAATCATACCAGCAGCTACTGCAGGTTACTGGAACTCCTGTAAGAAGGTAAGAATTCTCACAGCAGTTCCTGTTCTCATATAAATAAATGGAAAAGGGTATTCGGGGACCAAATGTGCTAAGAGCCCAATCCCAAAGCTATGAGAGACCCCTGCTGCTCTAAACAGACTGCTAGATGGAGTGTTTCTGCTGAAAATAACAAACTGCAGTGAACTGTAAGCTTTTAATATTGGATCATCAGCAGGCTGTCTACATGCACAAACTTGCCGCTCTCAGCCTACTGTGTTCAGTATTACTTTAAGAAGGGAAATTCTTGAAATGCCACTAGCTGTAGATATAGTATGAGGAGGAGGGATAAATAAACGTCTAATAAGTAGCATCCTAGAATTATGTTTTAAGGGGTCTCTTTTTCATCTCTGTTCAGTTTATCATCAAACAGCGGGTCCTGCCTGGTGAAACTCAAGTATCAACGTTCAGATGAAGCCTTTGTTTGACACTGACACAAACTAACTAGAGTAAGTAAAAACGTACTTACCATTAGTAAATCAGCAAAAGACATGAAAGTAAAAACATTTTACAAGTCAGAGTAGTAAATGCGTCACAATGAGGATTGTAATGCTATGCAGTCTTCTGACTCTTGCTTAGCAATACTGGCCCCTGGAAATGATTTCAAGGTCTTGGCAAGTATGTAGGACCCTTACATTTCAAAAGTGAACGGATCAGAATTGTTTTGCTTTATTTCTGTTGCTCTTATCCTACACATACTGCTAAGAATCTAGCCAAAAGGTGAGGAATGGTCCAAAAAGTTTAAAAGCTGAACTTCAAGCAGGCAGGTAACTGCTAAAAAACCAAACCGTAATTCTCTCTAGCCAAGCTTGTGATTCCGATTTGTATTTCCTTATTTCTATTTCCTTATTATTTATTTTATCAGGATAACTGAAGTGAGAGGGATATGGAGACTGCCATATTTATTTCCTTTTAAAGACACTGAAGCGGAAAAAAAAATATGATATAAGGATTTGTATGTGTAGTGCAGCTAAGAAATAAAACATTAGGAGCAGAGACATACCGGAAGTCTAAAAGAGCCATTCAGCTCCACGACTTTCAAAGTCGCAGAGAGCTCTGTCTTCTGAAGCTTGCCATCTCAACTGTCATTCATTGTATCTTCTTTTTCTCTGCAGAGAACAGGTCAATAGTTCACTGGCCCGCTCTGTAAAATCATTTAGAACGCTGAGGAGTGTGTAAACTGCAAATATTAGAGAATAATGCAATATTATAAAAAAACACTATATAACTGAAAATAAAAAAATGAGAATATTTTCTTTGCTACTAATGTTCTAGTAAATATCCGTACTACACAACCAATTCATTATATCAATTTTTTTTGCTTCAGTGTCTCTTTAAACAGCACCAGTTGCCTGGCATCCTGCTGATATTTCATACATCAGTAGTGTCTGATTCACAAACCTGAAACAAGCATGCAGTAAATACAGCCAAACTTTAGTCAAACATTTGATCTGCAAGCTTGTTCAGGGTGTATGACTAAAAGTATCAGAGCCAGATTATCAGCAGCCAGGCAATTTGCATTGTTTGAAAGGAAATAAATATGACAACCTTTATATCCCTTTCTCTTCAGTTGTCCTTTTATCACCATAGGTAAATATAGAAAATAAAAATGTTACATTTACCTCTTCCAGTAGATGGTGCTATCTGTCAGAACTCAGTATCCTGTCAGCCCTCAACATTTGGCACTGTAGCCCTACAGGGAAAAGTTTTTTTTTTAATACTGTGAGACAGGAAAGTTCATGCCCCCTGCTCAGCCTCCACAAAAAAATCACTCCCCTTATATTATTTAGGATGATGTGGATTAAGAGTCTATTAAAGATAAAGGCACAATTAAACAAATATATGAAACAAGTGCTAATAATCCGTATGATAACATTTTAGGGTAAAAAAAAAACTATAATTAAATCAAACCAATCAGCTGTGTGGGAGGAATAAAACTGGATGTGGAAAATCCAGGATCTACTAACAAATTGAAATAGCTAGATCAGTTGAATGTAAACAAAAGGCAAGACTGAGAGCAGCAACAAGGCACAGGTGGTCTTACCAGAGGCGTAGCTAGTTTTCAGTGCTCAGGGACAGAGACCATTTTTGCGTGTCCTGGCATAAACGGATGTACAGAGCACGGTGGCAGGTAAAGATTAAAGTAAGAAAAAAATTGAAAACACTGGCGGCAGCAGCACCCCCAGATTGCTGCACCCAGGGACAGATGTCTCCCTTTGCCCCTCCCCTCCCCATCTATGCCTCTGTGTCTTGCTGTATCATAAATCTCTCATAAATTTCCAAGAAGACAGGTGTTCCTAGATGTATTATCAGACTTTTGTGCAGATGCACAAAGGAAGAGGTACAGGTGAGGACTATAAATGCAATGGTCAGCTAAGCAAACACAGTGCAATAGTCACGACCAATCATTCTGCCCTCGCTTCCTAACTGAAGGATGTACTGTGGCACTATCAGCTCAGACAAGGCAGACACCATTGGGACTCTGGTATCTACATTTCAGAGTAGTCTGGTCAGAAGTGGTCTCCATAGAAACTGTCTTCATGTCAAACAGTAGCTATAAAAGACATACGGTACTTTCACCACTATCTCTAAATAAAAGCATATAAACTGGTATGCAGAGAAATGCTAACAGGTTTTCTGTACCAGATGAACTAGCTCCAAATATGAAATGTTTGGCTGTAACAGAAGACAATTTGTTCACCAAAGACCTGGTGAGTGGTGTAAAGATATGTCTCTGCGAGTAACACTGACACATGGTGAAGGTCCTTGGCAAAGTTTTGGGGCAGTGGAAGATTGGGGAAGCCTCTGGACCAACCAGAGGCTCTCCCCTACTGAGGTAAGTATGAAACTTTTTTTTTCAAATGCATGCCCACCCAGGTACCCTTTACAGAGACACTGAAGCGAAAAAAAAATTATAATATTATGATTTGTATGTGTAGTACAGCTAAGAAATAAAACATTAAGATCAGATACATCAGTCTAATTGTTTCCAGTACAGGAAGAGTTGAGAAACTCCAGTTGTTATCTCTATGCAAACAAGCCATTAAGCTCTCCGACTAAGTTAGTCGTGGAGAGGGCTGTTATCTGACTTTTATTATCTCAACTGTAAGTGAACTGTTTACTTTTTCTCTGCTAGAGGAGAGGTCATTACTTCAGACTGCTCTGAAAGAATCATTGTGAATACTGAGTGTTGTGTAATCTGCACATATTATAGAATAATGCAATGTTAGAAAAAACACTATATACCTGAAAATAAATGAGAATATTTTCTTTGCTGCTAATCTTCTAGAAATTATTCATAGTACACAACCAATTCATTATATCATTTTTTTTTCGCTTCAGTGTCTCTTTAAGGGCAATGGACAGCAAGCATTGGCTTTATTTAATATTTTTTAAAATTAAAAATTATCAGCGAGAGCGGTATGATTTAGCTACAAGGAGACAGGATAGATAGTGGCAAAAGTTAAATTGCGGCTATGGTGGACGGAGTTTCACTATACTATAGCTGAACTCCAGTTTTCAAAATTAGCGGTGTGCTTAACTAGTGGGGGGACAGGATAGCAGCGATACCTGGTGGCAAAACCTAGTGTTAGGTGTGGGGTGGGGAAGTAGTGTTAGGCAAAGGTAGGTGTGGGTTAGTGTTAGGCATAGATAGGGGGTGGGGGTTAGTGTTAGACATAGATAGGTAGGTAGGGGTTAGTGTTACGCATAGATAGAGGTGGGGGCTAGTGTTAGGCGTAGATAGTGGGTGGGGTTAGTGATGGACATAGATAGGGAGTGGGGGGTTAGTGTTTGGCATATATAGAGGGAAGGCGTTAGTGTTAGACATAGATAGCGGGTAGGGTTTAGTGTTAGGCATAGATAGGAGGTGAGGGTTAGTGTTAGGCATAGATAGGAGGTGAGGGTTAGTGTTAGGCATAGATAGGAGGTGGGGGTTAGTGTTAGGCGTAGATAGGGGGTGGGAGTTAGTGTTAGGCATAGATAGGGGGTGGTGGTTAGTGTTTGGCATAGATAGGTGGTGGGGGTTAGTGTTAGGCGTAGATAGGTGGTGGGGGTTAGTGTTAGTTGTAGATAGGAGGTGGGGGTTAGTGTTAGGCATAGATGGGGGTGGGGGTTAGTGATAGGCATGGATAGGAGGTGGGGGTTAGTGTTGGGCATGGATAGGAGGTGAGGGTTAGTGTTAGGCATAGATGGGGTGGTGGTCAGTGTTAGGCATAGATAGAGAGAAGGCATTAGTGTTATGCATTGATGGGGGTGGGGGTTAGTGTTAGGCATAGATAGGGGGTGGGGGTTAGTGTTAGGCGTAGTGAGGGGGTGGGAGTTAGTGTTAGGCGTAGATAGGGGGTGGTGGTTAGTGTTTGGCGCAGATAGGTGGTGGGGGTTAGTGTTAGGCATAGATAGGTGGTGAGGGTTAGTGTTAGTTGTAGATAGGGGGTAAGGGTTAGAGTTAGGCATAGATGGGGTGGGGGTTAGTGTTAGGCATAGATTGGAGGTGGGGGTTAGTGTTAGGCATAGATAGGGGGTGGTGGTTAGTGTTAGGCGTAGTTATGGGGTGGGAGTTAGTGTTAGGCGTAGATAGGGGGTGGTGGTTAGTGTTTGGCTTAGATAGGTGGTGGGGGTTAGTGTTAAGCATAGATAGGGGAGGTTTCAAGCTTTCAAAATTAGCAGTGTGATTTACTAGTGGAGGGACAGGATAGCAGCGATACATGGTGGCAAAACCTAGAGTTAGGTGTAGACAGGGGGTGGGGGTTAGTGTTAGTCATAGATAGGGGTTAGTGTTAGGTGTAGATAGGGGGTGGGGGTTAGTGTTAGGCATAGATAGGGGGTGATGGTTAGTGTTAGGTGTAGATAGGGGGTGGGGTTCAGGGATAAGCATAGATGGGGGTGGGGTTAGTGTTAGTTGTAGATAGGAGGTGGGGGTAGTGTTAAACATAAATGGGGTGGGGTTAGTGTTAGGCATAAATAGGGGGTGGGGTTAGTGTTAGGCATAGATAGGGGAGGGGTAACATGAGAGGCAGAGTTAGGGTAAGTGATAGTAGAATATCAATAAGTTATTCTACAAAGGGTAAAAGTCATTGCATAATATTGGAAAAGTTACTGCTATTCTACTACTCCAACTCCAACATTGAGTTTCACTAATACAGGGTGGTATTCAATACAACCCATCCTTGCTGGGGATCTGGACCTTTATTCCATGCTTCTCTTTCCTTTCCAGTAACACTTTTTTGTTGTTGTTGCTGTCAGTTTTGCTATGTTTGTAGAACAGGACTTCTTTTTGTGAAGAAGCCACTTCCAGCTACTTGTATATACAACTTATACATTAATGTCTGTCTATGCTGAATCACACCATTGCATTTTTCGAGAATTGCTGTGTTATACTCTTTGTGCAGCTTCTGACCTGTTGTAAAGTAGAATTTGACTTATCAGTTGTGCCTTCCCAAATCCTACAGCTGACTTTCTGCAAACTTTCTGTGTGGTAAATCAGAATAATCCATGTGAACAACAGGCAGTATATTCTGGAAGGAGAGATAAATACCTGGGGATCTTGAAGCAGGCTGACTTCCTCAGAATGAAGCAAATAAATTTGGTGTCATGCTTGCCTGATGTGTTTTATACCTGACGAACTGGCAGCCCATTTCTCTAAACCTTTATGCATAGTAAATACATAATGAAACTTTTACCTTTTATATGAATCTCATTTTATGTCTTTCTGGCAAATTAATATATTTTTGTTCTCTTTAATAAAAATAAAAGACCCTGCTATGCTAGTTGTCTGACAGAGAATTACAGCTACATACATGCATTTCACATCATTTCAGTGGTAGTGGCACACTTACATTGTAACTACAGTCTGCATTGTCATACTAACATCACTGCCATTAGTACCCATTGACATGGTAAGGATGTCCGATGATTGGTTTTTTTGTCTACTTGTTCCTGCATGTTTACCCCAGTGGACGCTCTGCGAGTGGAATGGTGTGAAGGGAGGTACAGTTCTGTCCTTTATCGCCAGAAAAGGCATTTCCTTGTACGAAGCTTTAACCTGCGAGTTCCAACGGAGAGCCAAGAGTTCCTAGAGGTGACACATGGTTTGCCTTGCTATGACACTTGACCTATGCCCGCTATGATTAAGCACTGCAAGTTCAAGCCCTGTATTTCTGGCACGGCTGTGCATGAACAAGCATGTCTAAGCTTTTTAAAGCTTACGCAACACTGGGTATGCACTGGCGCTACACTATTTTACATTCAACAGAGGAGAGAAAAGTGTTTGTCTAACCAAATCATCCACACAAGCCAATGTCCAAACTAGACTTCTCCACTATGGATGCCAAAGCAAGATTTAAATTTCTCCTAATTTTCACAAAACGTACCAGAGATACCTGTGTATGGCTGAGTAGCTAATCTGCTTGGTGTTCATCATCACAGTTTTCCTAATATATTTAAGTGGAGAATACTCTAGGAGAGTTGCTATAGTGGCAATAATCAACAAGGAGTTTCATGATACATTTTTGAGTTTTCCAGATCTTTAAAATTTGACTTACATGTCTAATGCCATTAAAGGATGACACCTCTTGACTTGAGTGTTAGAAAAAAACTTCTTATTTTCTATCACTGTAAATACATACTCTCAAATACAATAATGGAAAACTAGTTAGAGCACACTCTAGTGGCTGGAAGAGTAGAGGCATATTTGCAAGACCTTTGATAGCTGCTGGTCCAGTAAGATAGAAGACCTGTGTCTTCTATCTTCCTGGACTAGCAGCTATCAAAGGTCTTGCAAATATGCCTCTACTCTTCCAGCCACTAGAGTGTGCTCTAACTAGTTTTCCACTACATCAGAAGTGGTGAATCCTGCCATTTGCCTTTTGTAGATACCTAGGGAAAAAAAGCACTGTATTCAATAGGTGAACTTAAAAATACATAATGACCCTAAATATATCTTTTGTAGATGGAGTTTAAAGATCATTGTATCAGTGGGGAAATCTAGTGTATTTTTAATTGGGATCTTGCTGATGGTGGAGAAAGACTCCTCACCATTGAATAGCAGGCAATACTAGAGTACATTTGTATCCAACCTTGAGAGATCTGTTTTACTGAAATATGTGGTTTGATCTTCTCGACTGATCAATAAGAATGACGAATGGTATTTGGTTGATACAGACAATACGGACACTTATCATTCCTCTACGTCTTATATATTGACCCAATTGTCTTATTTACATTGCTCATGTCTTTACTGTTATTGATCTAATGTAATCTAGCAGTCATAACATATTTCAAGTGTTTCATTGACATGCTAGCAGGAATATTCTTATCTTATTGGAACACTTACTGCAAAATCACTGGATTACTTTTTGCGTTCTAGTTAGTCAGTGATATACACTTGCAGTTAACTGCCATATTTTTTTTCCTTCTAAACAATACCAGTTGCCTGGAATCCTGCTGAGCTTTCATGCATTGTTAGTGCCTGAATCACACACCTGAAGCAAGCATGTGGCAAATGCAGTTAAATAAACTTGAGTGAAACATCTGATCTACTTGTTCAATGTCTATGACTAAAAGTATTAGAGGCAGAGGACCAGCAGGACGGCCGGGCAAAGTGCACAAATATGCTGTTCAGTTCACTCAACCAACTTATTGTGCTCTTGGGGTAAGGGATGAGCGAGTTGCTGGTGCCAGCTGTGATACCTGTGATACCTAATAACAGTTATTTAGTATAGTTTTACATAGTTTTCTGTGTTGTGCGTATGATGTCAGGTGAAACTATATGCACTTGGAAAAGGAGCATGAAACAATCTCGAACAATCATTTTGGGCATCCTAAGTTGCAAGTATGTATAGGTCTTTAGTACATATATACCATCACAAAATGTTATAGCCTAGCAACGGAATAAGGGATCTAGGGAACCTCACTATACTCAAACGGGGCATGAATGTAATGCCTTGTTCATTGATATTCTGCTAGTATGAGCCACCACTTGAAACTGTTTTAGGTATGAGAACAGGTGTCCTACTGATTGTTTCCAGCTGATTGCTGCAACTTATAAAGCATGTCTTTCTGTGTTCAACCACTAAGTGTGGCCCTTTCTCTACATCACAAGTGCTAGTTTTTAAAGCAAACCTATGAGGAAGAAAAATGTAAATGATACCTAAGCAGTGGGAAGCCTCTGGATGGTCCAGAAGCTTCCTAGATCCTCCACAAGCCCACCACTGCTGCCCAAAATGCTCTGTGGTGGTGCTCATGTCTAAGTATGAGCTCCTCCATACTGAACTGCACACGCTCAGTAGAATGAAACACTTGCGCATGCCTTTTTTCCCTCGTACACAAGCGCTTCATTCTTCTGGACTCTTGCAGACCTTACTTACACATGCCCAGTATGGAGAAGCTCATACTCTGATGGAAGTGTTGATCTTGTCGAATATGGCTAGAGGGACCCAACATTGGAACAGTGGGGTATAAGAGGGGGTAGGGGAAGCCTTTTGGCCTGGCTTTCTCATCCAGCATTGGTGTGGAGGATAACATGGGGGGAGCAGAGTTGTGGTGCCGGCAGTGAAGCAAAGATATGTGGTATACTGGGGATTCTGTGAAGGCATATTTGCTTCATTTGTCTGTAATGTAGATTCATAATAGATAATCTGTCGTCCATATGCTAAATACATCTAAAAAAAAGTAAGGCAGCTTAAAGCAAATTCCTTTTCTATTCTAGAAGATGTTTAATCACTGATTCAGGTATGATGGAAGTAAGTTACTCTGAAGGTATTCTGAAGCCAGTGGTGTAGCTAGTCATTATAGGGCCCCATAGCAAAATGTTCATGGGGCTTTCATATCTAGGCACTCTTGAGCAATGCTACCGGCCCCTACCCTATAAGTATGAGTTGATTGGCCAATTTACATTCTCATGCAATGCACACTGTGTATAGTCCATGAGCATTAAAACAAAGTTAGAGGATGGAGCAACAAAGCAAGGTTTAATAGAGTACTATCTGGACCCCCTTTTCTCCAGGGCCCCATAGAAGTTGCTATGGCTGCTATGGTTATTGCTACATCCCTATATGAAGCATTATCCACAACAGATAAGGCTGTTGAGTTGAAGCTACCTTACTCTCCTTTGGATATACCATGATATGCATAGAAACTGCACTGTAACATTTACTACAGTAGAATCCCTTTATAGTAAACGCCAAGGGACCAGGAAAAGTAGTTTACTATATCAGAGGTTTACTATATCAGACTTGGTCATACATTGTATCATTATAGAAGAATTTGCTAAGACTTGAGGACTGAGTTTACTAGTTACTAGTTCAGAGGTTTACTATATCAGAGTTTACTATAACGAGATTCTACTGTATTGTATTACTGGTGAAATACTGTCCCTTCCATCTATGTCCAGACTCTGAAGATTGTGCACTGCTTTCCCAGTTATCCCAGTACACGGCTGGCTGTCTCTCTAGTATGATAAAGCCTCAGACCCTGGCCATAAAGTTGTGTTGCTCAGCAACACAGGTTGCCATGCATTTTACATGGGATTTGATGTGGCAATGTACAAGTACAGGAAAAAACGCTATTTGTTTTTCTTTTTTAAGTATCCAACACACTGGACTGCATATAATTTATTTTTCTCAAAATGTGAATACAAAAATATTCAAAATCTAAACCTAGAATGTTCTTTGTATAATGCATCATTAATTTAACTCTTTATTTCAAACTAGTGCGGTTTGCCTTCTTAAAACAGCAGGTATTTACTAGTGGTTTTGGGTCACCTCAAGCTGCTTAAGTACTCCGTTTCACTTAATAAAAAACAGTCATTAGACTCAATAACCTATTAACATTCAGTTAAACAAATAGCATGCACACCATTGTATTCTTTAGACATCTGAAACTCTGCCCCCCTACTTTCCGGTAGGCAAGACCGCTAGGGCCATTTTTATTCTATTAGGCGGCTGCTGAGCTGTGGTTGGGCTGAGATGACACAGATGGTAGTGACCACAGATTTAGAAGAATTGAGAAAAAAATGCTGATGAAGGGGGTGATGTCAGACCTCTAATGATTACGGCCATGCAAGTGAGTTATTGCTGCTGACTATGTACTACAATTAAATATATATTAGTCAATGGGTACTTGAGATAATGTTTACTATGCTTGGTGAGTACAGGGCTTTATAAAGGGTATATACCAATAAAATGTTGAGAAACACTGTGATAGAAGACTTGTAAAAACAAAACAGAGGACACCAAGAGCCTAATAGTGCAATATTGTCTGGTAAGCTCAATATATAATATAATTGTCAAAGGTTCTTATACTCACAAAGGTGGTTTACCATCAGGCAACCACTTGACAGGCAGGTGGGGAGTATTAGTACCTGACTCCACTCAGGTATAAAAGTCGCTCTCTGTAGATAGGAAAATGGGGAAAGAAGCCCTCCACCAGGGTTGGACTTAATCGTGCTGTAATATGTACGAACAGAGGCGCCAAGCAGAGTAAAACAATGTTCTAAAAATGATAAAAAGAGGGAAGTTGAGGTGGACTTACCTCCTTCTGGTAGTGGACATATCCTCAAATGCAGAGTAAAAAATATACAATTTATTCACAGCTCCATAAAATCGCTACGCGTTTCGCGGCCAACAGTCCTGCATCAGGCAGTACAGGAGCATATAAAACTGGTTCAGGTCCAGAGGCGCTCACACGCTTTATGGACCCGAACCAGTTTTATATGCTCCTGTACTGCCTGATGAGGCGGGACTGTTGACCGCGAAACGCGTTGCGATTTTATGGAGCTGTGAATAAATTGTATATTTTTTACTCTGCATTTGAGGATATGTCCACTACCAGAGGGAGGTAAGTCCACCTCGACTTCCCTCTTTTTATCATTTTTAGAACATTGTTTTACTCTGCTTGGCGCCTCTGTTCTACATATTACAGTGTGATAGAAGTCTGCTCATTATAATAAATGCATATTCAAATTTCTCGTCACAAGGTAATGACACACCCACAGACAACGCTGGCCCTGTATACGCGTCATTGCACTAAGTGGATTTAGCGGACCTGATGGGAAACAGACATAGAGGGAGTTAATTACCAATCACAACACTCCTGAAACCTCGTCTACATCTGTCCATGCAAGATCTAACTGCCCCTATGGCAGAACCAGTCACTGTGTTGTAAATATGGCATAATCACTCAGTTGTCCTTCAGCACACACAGACAGGCCATCTCACAGCTAATCATAATGTAACCTACAACGTCCACTGAGGCTTCCGAGACCAAGCTCCACCTCACTGTATACCATAACACTCCTGCTGACCAATCAGAGCATGTTGAGCAATCTTCTATCAAGTCCGCTCTTTGGGTATAAAAGAAATTGTGGTATGGACAGCTTGTGCAGTGTGCCTGTGGCAGTTTGAAAAAGTACTGAGTGTCCAAAGCACTGTGCATCAAGTTAGACTTGTTGTTGTGCTGTCATTTTGATGGAAATTTAATAAAAGCATTTTTTAGAAGATAGTGCAGGTCCTTCCTATTGAGGAACAAAATCCTGGCAGCATTAATAGAGAGCCTTTCATTAAAGGACTTCCGAGGCCAAATGTAGAAAAAAAAAATAAAAAAAGTTAAATACCTGCATCAGTTTGGAAGGCACGGAGGACGCCGTCCGCGCCCTCCGTGCCGTTCTGCCCGGTCCCCGCCACTCAATAGCCCCCCGAACGGCTCCCGACCTCATGGCCCGGGTCGGGCTCTCCTGCCTGTACAAAGATGGCCGCCGGAGCTGGCCGCGGCTGCGCAGTCCGCATAGCCGCGAGTGTGGCTTTGCAGCTCAAGGGCCAATCCCTCGATCCACGTAACAGGCTGTTTCCTGTAGTCGGGGGGTTGGCCCTAGAGCTGCGCAGCCGCACTCCCGGCTATGTGGACTGCGCAGCCGCGGCCAGCTCGGGCGGCCATCTTTATGCAGGCAGGAGAGCCCGACCCGGGGCGTGGGGTCGGGAGCCTTTTGGGGGGCTATAGAACGGCGAGGACCGGGCAGAACGGCACGGAGGGCACGGACGGCGTCCTCCGTGCCTTCCAAACTGATGCGGGTATCTAACTTTTTTCATTTTTTTTTCTACATTTGGCCTGTCAGACAGGGCTGTCCATGCACTGTCTGATGGCCCTGCGTACACTGAGACGCATTACTGAAATCCACTCAGCAAAGTGTCAGCGTGGTGAGGCTGTAGCTGCCAGGGGCGTATCTAGGTAATATAGAGCCTATGGCAAACACTGAAATTGCACCCCCTCCCCCAGTCAGATCCCCGTTCCCCTCTAAAAATAGCATTCTTTCTTGCCTTACATGTGTTATGGTTGCCTATGTTTTTTGGCTCTGGATATTGCTAAAGTTACTTTTTTGGAAATAGCTCTTCTTATTCCCTCTCTGTCCTCTTTTCTAAGACTGAGCCAAGTGCACCCTACATTCATAAATTAAGTAGCCATGTTCCCCAGATAACAGAATCTGTTTCTGATCAGAAGGCTTGGGGCATGGCGACCCAAGGTGCTGAGGCGCCCATGGCACAAGCCATGCCTGTACCCCTCTAGATACGCCTCTGGTAACTGCACACTCTAGGCAATCATTCCGTTTTGCTATTAGTTTAATATCAGATATTTAATTTACGTTCCTCTGTATGCTTTGCTGATTTGTAATTCTTGTGCATGCACCTTTAGGCATGATTTAGCATGTGTACCATTTGATGAATAATAAATTGTAAACATTTAGATTACAATGACAGAGGTTGTTATTTGCCTGTGACCTGCGTCCTTGCCTTTTGGCACTAGCGGTCCACTAGAGTTACACCCATAATGCATTTCCTGAAGACTTGGGACAACAAATATTTCCGCGTTCTTTCAGCCTCTTTCTGCTTTATCCCCCTTCTTTACTTCTCTCCCTCTCCCCCACCTGACATGTTCTCTTTGTATCCTGGGAGATTCTCTCTATGCTAGGTTTCCATAGAAATTCACCTTGTTGATGTTGGATCTGGGTGAGTAGGTGGAAGGAGGGGGAGACTGGAGTGAACACCACCTGTTATAAACTGTATGTGATGAAAAACTGCAGAGCATGTCGTGTAACCCCCTTATATGTTTTCAGAGCATGAAATGCTTTACTGTCTTTCTGGCACTTAGTATTGCAGAGCACTATATGCATTCCTCTCTCTCCTTGACAGAGCAACACGTATGTATTGAGTTTGGAAGATCTGCAGCAGAACAGAAGAGCCAAAAGTTTGGGCAGTTCTGGGGTAGTGGTATGTCCTCTGGCACTCATTGTCATTGTCATCCATGGTGCTGTTCCACATCTTGGCTATCTTTTCTGTTGTAGCTTCTCTGCAGGGCTAGACGTCATCTGTGTTTGTAGAAACTTGCTTGGGAAGCATAGAAAATATGTGTGACATGGGTGTATGTGACAAACCCAGGGCTTATCATGATAGCACTTTTATTTATTTGATTATAGCAATCGCCACTGATGCAGGTAATGAATTGTGTGTTGTGCTATTATGACTTATCTCTCATGCTAATCAGCTGAAGTGCTCCCTGAACATCTGATGGATCTGTATGACTGAAGAAGAGTATTAATCAGTAGAAACCCGTGCATGTCAGATGTGTCATCTATTATTGCAGAACTGCCTGTATGGAAAAATATGACATTTCCCATGTGCATGTCATTTAATCACTGTACATGTACACGACTGCTGCCTTTTTAAATGCATATCTCCCAAATTATATATGAAATCTGTGGTAATGGGAGTGATGCTGCTGTGATTATATATATATATATATATATATATATATATATATACAGTTAGTGTAATTGCAGTGGATGGGATATACAGCAATGCCTTTTTTCCTTCTTAGAACTGAAGGGGTCTGATTCACAAAGTGGTGCAAAGTGTTTGCACGCGTGTGAAAAGCCCTTTATCACGCCTAAACTCAGTTTAGGCGTGATAAAATGAAACTCTCGCGAAATCAATTGCGCGGCGCACGGTGTAGTGCTGCGCGCGTAGTTGCGCGATTGCGCGCGCACTTTGCGCGCGATAAAGAGCAAAAAGCGGTGCTAACTCAGCGGTGCAAAGGTTATCACGCCTAAAGTCTTTTAGGCGTGATAACTGAGTCATCACCGCTTTGTGAATCAGGCCCAAGGTGAGTCCAGAACACAAGACATTTGTAGAGTATTTTAGGGCATTGGGCAAAACTTTGGTCTAAATGTTATTAAGGAAATGTGTGTTGGCGAGTAGGACAGATACATCCTTAAAAGTAATCAGAGGTGAAAAACAATGAAAGCTACCATATTTATTTCTTTTTAAACAACACCAGTAGCCTGGCAATCCTGCCCATCTTTCTGGTCAGTAGTGTCTGGATCACAGATCTGATCCGCATGCTTGTTCAGGGCTAAAAGGATTAGAGAGCAGGACAGCCAGGCAATGTGCATTGTCTAAAAGGAAATAAATATGTCAGCCAACATATGTCTCTCACCTCTAGTTTCCATTAAATATGGAGAGCTTTGGTCCCCAGTTTGCAATGTGTCTGTTCTAAGAAGTGCTGCTGTGCTTTATCAGAAATTTACAAGAGGACTTCCTGGGTTCTATGAACAGCATCTATGAACTATGAACAGCATAGTGTTTGCAGACCATTAATTAGGAATAGCATTGCACCTTTCTTGAGCCATCTATGATCTAACAGTGGATTTTTTAGGTTTCTTAGAGCCATACTCAGCTGTCACAATGCCATACTCAGTGATGCTCCTGTATAGCCTCGACCTTGAACTATCACCAGAGATATGGAGTCCAGATCCCTGCTGGCTACAGAATGTGAATGCATATACCATCTTTAGGGTCCTTTCATACTAAGTCATTTGCTGTCAGTTATAATTGAACAGATATAACTGATGTGCAAACCGAGTGAAGGTAATGTTCATGTTCCCCTATGGCTCAGTTCACATTTTATGCATTTTCAAGGGAATCAGAAGTGAAAATAACTTATGATGTAATGATTTGTATGTGTAGTACAGCTAAGAAATAGAACATTAGTAGCAAAGAACAGAGTCTCATATTGTTTCCTGTACAGGAAGAGTTAAGATACTTCAGTGGTTATCTATGCAAAAGAGCTTCTCTGAGCTCTCCCACAAAGCTTGGTCGGCTACAGTGCTGTTTTCTTAAGGAACGTATCTAAACCTGTCTCTCACCGCTTCTTGTTTGTAAGATTTTACTGCAGGAAAGTTCAAAGGGTCATCTCTCTTTCATAGTTTAAAATACAGAGTGTAGTGTGTAAACTGCAAATAGAAAATTATGCAGTTATAAAACAAAAAAACTATATAACCGGAAAAAATGAGACTCTTTTCTTTGCTCCTAATGTTCTATGAATTATCCGTAGTACACATACAATTCATTATATCATAGGCTGTTTTTTACTTCAGTGTCACTTTAACTGAAAACTTTTTTACAAAGCATTGCTATTGAACAACTGATCAGTTAAAACACATCAGTTTTTCGGCATTGTGAAAGAGGCCAAGAAATTAGGCATTCATTCATGGCAGCAAACCGAAATAAAAAAGATATCTTTACAAAATTAAGTTTCATTATGACTAATGCAGCACCAATATACTGTATGTAAGTGATGAAATGTGGAAATTGTAACTTTCATTCAAGCAGCTGGATAACATACACACGGAGATGACATCTAGATTGCGCTAAAAATGTAGTAGGTTGCTAACAGCAACAGTAGCAGGTACTCCCATCAGCAGTATTTTCATGCATAATTCCCACCTAGGATATATACTGGTAGTATCAGAAGGCAAACTGCTGAGTACACTTTGTACAATGCTCAATATAAACTGTAACAAAGCAGGTTTGATGATGTATGTCAGTACACTGCAGATATGTCACTTCTGCACACAGTGATTTACCTGTAAAACCCACAATGGAGCCGCTACCTGAAAATCCTCTATTGCTCTTCTGCTAGCTCCCACTGTACATTTTCCATTAAGAGGTGATGAAATTTTGATCTTTCTGAGTGCAGCGAAGTGCCATAGGAGTGGAGCAGTGCAGTGTTGGCTTTGTTACAAGCCTGTCTGGAATAGCTATTAAGTTGTGTTGCTTTGCTATCACTACTGTGGATTTATGGTTAGCCCTGGTTTGTGAAAACATGATTTGACCAAGAGTACACCTGCTATGCTGACTTGTGCTGGCCACACACTCAACAAAAAGGATGGATTTGGTAAAATACAAATTCAAACTATAATCTTGAGAATGATCAATTCATTGTCATTGAACTGAACACAAACCAATTCTCAACTGGGAGACCAAAACAATTATTGTATTGAATTAAATCAAACTGATATTTTTGAATGTGATCAGACAGTTCCTTTACATTCCTTAACTTTCGTGGGTGTGATTATTTCAGGCCCCTTTTAGGCCTGGAACCCACCGGCAGCACTTTTCTAGGTGCTTGTGATTTGAAAAGCTCTTGCTAATGTAATGCTTTGTGTGTGACTTGAGGGATTGGATTTTTAAAAAAATCAACCATAGCAGTACATCTGGAAGCACTTCTCAAATCACAAGCGCTTAGAAAAGTGCTGCCAGTGGGTCCCAGGCTTAACACTTAAGTGCATCACCGCATACCCCAAACATCACAAACGTTGCATCCCGTCGCAGGACCAATGATAACCCTATAGGGTATCACATTTAATGCGGTGCATTGTGGTGCGCCCATCAGGCATCTGGAAAAGATCCTTCGTACAACAATTAAGTGGCTTCCCACCGGCAGAGGGAATGGCGAGAACAATGTGATCGGGGCTGCTCGGACGTCGGGGGTCCACTAGATAAACGATCATTGGTCGTAGCGATTGTTATCGGCCAGTTTGGCCGACTTTTATCTAGTGTGCCTACGTGCAATTTCCCTGCATGCATGCAAATATACTTATTTACACTTAATGCACTTTCTGCATTTTATTTAATCAGTTATTGTGCCAAACCGCACTTGTTGTAATGGAGACAAATGCATTTGGTGTGTGGGAAGATGACATGCATGTTGTCCACACGCCGCAGGTGTGAACCCTCCCTTAAAGTACCCATATGTCCTTATGTGTATTTCTTTCAATAAATAAGACAGTGTATTTGATTTGAACAGGGCTGTGGAGTTGAGGAGTCAGAGTCAGTGGTTTCATAAACTGCGGAGTCAGAGTTGGAGTCGGATGATTTTTGTACCAAATCCACAGCCCTGGTAAGTATAATTAGACTAAGGAGTCAGAGCCATTTGGGGTACCTGGAGTCGGAGTTGGAGTCGGTGGTTTCATAAAATGAGTTGGAGTTGGATGATTTTTGCACCGACTCCACAGTCCTGGATTTAAACATTGGACCGGATGAAAATTAGTTGAAGCGATAGCATTTTTTTCAATCGAAGTGATGAGCGAATATAGATTGGACTATAGATTGGACTTTGTTTCTTCATGCTCTCGATCCTGCCTGTGAACCTTCACAGGCAGCAGTGCATGATCGAGGTTCTGCATAGCTTTAGGGCCTGTACACACTGCTGCGCTTTTAAAATCGCATGCGATTTTTAAAAGTGCAAGCCTTCATGAGAATAGGAAAAGCGCATCGCAGCAGTGTGTACAGGTCTCCGCGATTTTCATTATTTTTCAAAAGACCTTGCGATTAAAAAGCGCATGCGATTTGAAAAGCGCAGCGCAAGCGCAGCATTGTGTACAGGCCCTGATACTGCATTGAGCAAGCTAGCAGCTGCAGTGGCAAGATCAATATTAGACAAGATTTCTGCAGAAAAGAGTAACATTTGACTTATCTTTCTGTCTCTACTGAAGAGATCTATCAACTTTCTTGTAATGCTTTCTGAGTCACTCCCCTGTAACATCTCTATGAACATAAAAGTCAGAGGAAAGTCAAGAAACACCAGATTTAATAACTTGCTCCTTATGAGGGAGGTGTAGGAATGTATTTATATCCAGAAGGTTAGCATAGCAGCCAGGAGGAAACTAGCGTTTGTTAGAGGGAGGATAGGATGGGAGCCTCCATATTTCTCTAGTGAGTGACAGGTGCACTCTAATCTAAAGTGCCAAAACCCAAAGATTTCCTATTTATGATTGCATCGGCGGCATGAATTTACAGAGGAAAAGCAAAAGCTTTTCTTCTGCTCAGTAATCCTGATACAACTTTCTTTCATTTCAAATACAAATCATTTCCTATAGAATGGCAAAGGTGAAAAGCACAAATAGAAATAATTAAGGCTTTCAGTAATAATATTTTTATACTTCGTTTTAAATATCTATTTTTATGAAACTTTTTGGAGTTGATGGATTCTGTGCCTTGTATGTTTTTATGGCATATGTGGCATTACTGAAGCACGTATCACCACCCACTCAACATCTGAGCTTCTCCTGTCTGACACATCTCACTTGCTGCCGATCTCTCCAAATAGGAGCAGTATGATCATTAGTATTAGGCTTCATATACCAAACACACAGTATAAGAGAGAGGAGATCAGACAGTCATCTGGGATTCTCACTAAAGGCCAGTAATCATATGCACTTTTCAGCTACCTGACAATCAGCATGTTTTGCTCTGTGGAAAGGGCAATCATTGTTTCAGGCTATGTTGGTTGCAAGTGATGTTAAAGTGGACCTGAACTCCTGCTCAGCACAGAAGAAAAACATAAAGAAATGCACCCGGTATGTATTTAGAGAGTTTAGCCTGTGTAAATCCCCCTCACTGTAATTTTATTTCTCAGCTGTATCAGCTCAAGAATCTCTTCTGCCACAGCAGAGCAGCTAATTTGTAAACACAGGATGTTAACTATATGTCTGCTTCCATGAAAGCAGGAAGTAGACAAACTGCAGATTTATTGCAGGATTTGTATCAGCTGTAACAAAGAAATGTTTTTAGGTTATTATGCTGTTGCTTATCTTTTAAAGCAGAGAGGAAGTTCTGAGTTCAGGTCTGCTTTAAGTACTTTGAACCATATAACTTAATAATAATGCATTTTAATAGATTTAAATAAAATCATCTCTACAGTCTTTGAAGAAATATACAGAATATGCACGGATACAGCAGTTCAATCAAAGCCAGGGAAAATGAGCTGGAGATTACAATAACATGTCATTAGAAAGCTGTACCAAGTGAAAAGTGCATATGAATAGTCATAGCACATTATAGTTCCAAATGCATGGTATAAAAACATGGACCCATGACTGTGTAGCTTTGTACTACATTGATAAGTACACAGCTAGTGGTGGTTTGATGAACTTTCTGCTGGAATCTGATTGAGTTGTAAGAAAAATGATCACTGCAAAGATCCGATTGGGGGGAGCGTGATAGTTTGCAGAATCAGGTGACTAGGGTATGGTTAGCATTAGTATGGTCAGAAGCCTGGGCTTCAAGGTGTCCCTGACAGCAGTCTCACTCCTGTTCTGGTCAACATGTCATAGGATCAGTTTACAGCCAGACTTGCTACTGATGGCAGCCTTTACATTTTAGTCATTGCAGTTTCACTTAAAAATGATTGAGAACTCTTCTACAAAATGAGGCGGGAGCTGCAAATCAAAGCTGATGTGACAGTAACTCACCTGATTTGAGGTTTTATGCCATCACTGCAGGTTCTAATTCACATATGGTAATTTGAAATTACCATGTGTATATCAACCCACATGTGACCACACTTGCACATGCCTATAATTGCAGTATGTGCGG
The DNA here is from genome assembly GCF_040937935.1 of Hyperolius riggenbachi. Taxonomy (NCBI): domain Eukaryota; kingdom Metazoa; phylum Chordata; class Amphibia; order Anura; family Hyperoliidae; genus Hyperolius; species Hyperolius riggenbachi. The sequence goes on along the minus strand of NC_090649.1, from coordinate 210,658,764 downwards.
TACTTATCCGTTAGCCGGGCGCATCCGGCAGGTGGCGCTAATTACTATTCCCCCTCCAGGCCGACATGGATAGTAGGGAAAGATGTAACTCTGGTGGAGTTTTGTCGCCACCTAGAGGATGCGCCCGGCTAACGGATAAGTACCGTATGTGCTACTTTGGGCACAAGGATATTGAATTGTGAGCGTATTGGTGAATTGCAATTTATTATGTAAGTGTAGCAACAGTACTTTCACTGGCAATTTCAGTGCTTCACCTTTTGGTCATCTATCCCTTACCAATCCTCTTATTCTGTCTGACACCATACACTAACCTCTCACCAACATTGACCTCTTCCTAATGCCCATCCCCTCGCACTCGACCCTACACCAGTGTTTCTCAAACCTGTGACTCCCTAACAGTGCATGTTTTGCAGGCAACCTCACCTATGCACAGGTGGGGTAATTAGTGTCTTATCTATATGGAATCTATATGGAATCCACCTAGCTTGAGAGCCTAATTTCCCCACCTGTGCATAGATGAGGTTACCTGCAAAAGTCACAAGGACAGGTTTGAGAAACACTGGCTAACCTCTTAACTGTAGCTTTTTAACTTATGGTACCTCTTCCTACCTGATCCCTAAATAATGCCTCACTCCAACTTACCTTTGGTTGTCTTCCCCTTGGAGCCAATCTAAACACCGGGACCTGTCATCTAGTAATTAGGCACTTGAGCTGTGTAACAGTTAAGCACTGGCTTGCTAATCAAAATACAGGATGTAGCCAAAACGCAGAAACTCACCTATATAAATAACGGAATGCTGGTGCTGAAATTAAACATTAAACTGAAAAACTGGCCCTTGGCTATATATTAGCTAAGCACTGGCATCTAAATTTAACAATGTGGCCAAGAAACCAGTGCTGACCTATATAATAGAGAGTCGAGGGGGGCCCATACCGAATGCTGTAGCCAAAAAAGCCATACATGGCCATTTGTTAAGCTAACCATTCACCCACATTTTACATTAGGTGCTGTTCCGCTTATAGATCCCATGGGGTCCATGGCAGCATCAGAATACCATGTGTTGAATGTAACTGGTTTGCATGCTCGCACCCAGTGATTGGCTACGCCATACACAAATAGGAATGAGAGATGCAGAGGCAGGGCTTTAGCATTAGTGCATTACATTATAGTGGACCTGAACTCATAACTTCCTCTCTGCTCTAAAACATACACAACAGAAAAACATTTATTTGTTACAGCTGATACAAATCCTGCAATACATCTGCAGTGTTTCTACTTCCTTCTTTCATAGAAGCAGACATATTGTGAACATCCTGTGCTTTCAAATTAGCCTCTCTGCTGAGGCATTGAGCTGACACAACTGAGGGATCAAATTACAACTTGTGCTTATTCATAAATGAGGGGGAATTAGACAGGCTAAACCCTTTAAATACATCCAGTGTGCATTTCTCTATGTTTTCCTTCTGTCCTGTGCAAGAGTTCAGGTCCTCTTTAAAGCTCGATTGTAATTTGTAAAGAACAGCTGACAGTTGCTTCAAGGTCTATGGTTAGGAATAGTTCACCAACTACCTATAGAAATTACTCCTACAAAATCAGGTCTAGAAACATAATGGAGTTCAATCCTTCATGATAAAAATAGATAACATTTAAAACACAATTACAGTTCCATTAATGATACGTTTAAATACAGCATTGTTCTATTTTTATGTTATGTTAGAACTCTGAGGATTTTAACTCACGCAATTAGCTTTTCAAACTTGGAAGTGACACTATAAATACATCCTGGAAAGTGACATGGGGACACCCCACCACCTTCAGAGTTATGTGCTGGACAGCATATAAGGCAGCACATCACATTGCTGCATGCAGTTACTGTATGTCTCTTTGTACAATTAGATGCCATCACTCCTTATCATTCTCATTGGCAAAGTAAAGGGCGCAACAGGGTCATTTATACATACCCTTTACTGTTAAACTGAAAATCTTTTACAGTCTTTGATACCATATGGAGCCATCTGGAAGGGTGATACCTTCCATACATTGATGTTAACTTACCGTATGACACTTTAAAGCTGGTTCCTAGCTGACACTGCTTCTTCCTGCTCATGTCACTGCTCTCCTTAGCTTGCTTCTTCCTGCTCATATCACTGCTCTCCTGGAAGGATGTGCCTTAGCTTGCTTCCTCTTGCTCATGTCACTGCTCTACTGAAAGGATGAGCCATAGTTTGCTTCCTCCTGCTCATGTCACTGCTCTCCTGGAAGGATGTGCCTTAGTTTGCTTCCTCCCACTCATGTCACTGCTCTCCTGGAAGGAGGAGCCTTAGTTTGCTTCCTCCTACTCATGTCACTGCTCTCCTGGAGGGAGGTGCCTTAGCTTGCTTCTTCCTACTCATGTCACTGCTCTCCTGGAAGGAGAAGCCTTAGTTTGCTTCCTCCCACTTATGTCACTGCTCTCCTGGAAGGAGGAGCCTTAGTTTGCTTCCTCCCACTCATGTCACTGCTCCCCTGGAAGGAGGAGCCTTAGCTTGCTTCCTCCTACTCATGTCACTGCTCTCCTGAATGGATGAGCCTTAGCTTGCTTCCTCCTACTCATGTCACTGCTCTCCTGGAGGGAGGTGCCTTAGCTTGCTTCCTCCCACTCATGTCACTGCTCTCCTGGAAGGAGGAGCCTTAGCTTGCTTCTTCCTGCTCATGTCACTGCTCTTCTGGATAGATGAGCCTTAGCTTGCTTCCTCCTGCTCATGTCACTGCTCTCCTGGATGGATGTGCCTAAGCTTGTTTCCTCCTGCTCATGTCACTGCTTTTCTGGATGGATGAGCCTTAGCTTGCTTCCTCCTAATCATGTCTCTGCTCTCCTGGAAGGATGAGCCTTAGCTTGCTTCCTCCTAATCATGTCACTGCTCTTCTGGATAGATGAGCCTTAGCTTGCTTCCTCCTGCTCATGTCACTGCTCTTCTGGATAGATGAGCCTTAGCTTGCTTCCTCCTGCTCATGTCACTGCTCTCCTGGATGGATGTGCCTAAGCTTGTTTCCTCCTGCTCATGTCACTGCTTTTCTGGATGGATGAGCCTTAGCTTGCTTCCTCCTAATCATGTCTCTGCTCTCCTGGAAGGATGAGCCTTAGCTTGCTTCCTCCTTATCATGTCTCTGCTCTCCTGGAAGGATGAGCCTTAGCTTGCTTCCTCCTGCTCATGTCACTGCTCTCCTAGAAGGATGAGCCTTAGCTTGCTTCCTCCTAATCATGTCACTGCTCTCCTGGAAGGATGTGCCTTAGCTAGTTTCCTCCTGCTCATGTCACTGCTGTCTTGGACGGATGAGCCTTAGCTTGCTTCCTCCTGCTCATGTCACTGCTCTCCTGGAAGGATGAGCCTTAGCTTGCTTCCTCCTACTCATGTCACTGCTCTACTGGAAGGATGAGCCTTAGCTTGCTTCCTTCTGTACAGTGACCAGATTTTTCTAGGCTTAACCTGGAACAAGAAATGAGCGTGTCCATGACCGTGGTAGAAAAATGGGTGTGTTCATGACATGGTGTGGGTGGAGCGAACTGTAATGTAACTCTGAGGCAGCGGGCCAGAGTTTCCTCCCAAAACACAAATAGACAAAGTGACCCTAAAGGTAATTAGGCAATGTTCCCAAAACGCATAAGAAAAAGCATTGTTCCCACAATGATGTGGTGAAATGGGAGATTTGCATCATGGATGTCAGTCCATTGACATGATTGTGTACTCTTTAAAATGCTGCAGAAGATGTCAGTGCTATATAAATGCAGTATATTCTGGCGTATAAGACTACTTTTTAACCCTTGAAAATGTTCTGCAAAGTCAGGGGTTGTCTTATATGCTGGGTGTCATTGATGCTGGATGATACACCCTATCCTGTTACCGCCTCTCATATCTCGCTTCAGAGGACTGTAGTGAAGCGCCGCAGGTGCACATGTGCGAGATCTGAGAGGCAGAGAAGGAGGTAAATTGGATACAAGGGCGGGCCAGAAGGGTGAAAGAGGTGTGCTTTATGGGCACAGAACGATTTATTCTTCCATACCGCTCTGATAAACAGGTAAACAGGGAGAGCTGACCAATCCGCTTAGGGAGAGTTGACCTATCCAACCAGTCAATCACCTAATAATATGGTAGGACATTAGACTAAGACTATGGTAGGGATTAGAGTGTGAGCCCCACTAAAGACAGTCAGTGCCATGACTATGTACCCTGCAAAGTGCTGCAGAAGATGCACGTGCTACATAAATACATAATGATATGGCGGGACATTAGACATTGACTATGGCTGCAGCAATAACCCCACAGTAGCAAATGTAGTCTCCATGGCCATTAAATAATAACTGCAGCAACTGTTACCTCTGACACATGAATTGCAATAACCATTACCTCCAACAAATGAAATGCAACTAATGCAACTACCGCTACCTCTGACACATGAAATTCAGTAGAAAATTATTACTTTAACTCCGCAAGCATTACCTCATACGGCCACAGAGTCCATTGGCTGGAACACCCGGCGGCCAAAAGTGGGACATAACCTGGGACACATTGCAGCCTGGGACAGGGGACCCTGAACATGGGACGTGTCCCAGGTAAAACGGGACGTCTGGTCAGGGTACCTCATGCTTGCTTCCTCCTACTCATGTTGCTGCTGTCCTGGAGGGAGGAGCCTTAGCTTGCTTCCTCCCACTCATGTCACTGCTTTCCTGGAAGGAGGAGCCTTAGCTTGCTCCCTCCTGCTCATGTCACTGCTCTTCTGGATAGATGAGCCTTAGCTTGCTTCCTCCTGCTCATGTCACTGCTCTTCTGGATGGATGAGCCTTAGCTTGCTTCCTCCTGCTCATGTCACTGCTCTTCTGGATGGATGTGCCTTAGCTTGCTTCCTCCTGCTCATGTCACTGCTCTTCTGGATGGATGAGCCTTAGCTTGCTTCCTCCTGCTCATGTCACTGCTCTTCTGGATGGATGTGCCTTAGCTTGCTTCCTCCTGCTCATGTCACTGCTCTTCTGGATAGATGAGCCTTAGCTTGCTTCCTCCTGCTCATGTCACTGCTCTTCTGGATGGATGAGCCTTAGCTTGCTTCCTCCTGCTCATGTCACTGCTCTTCTGGATGGATGTGCCTTAGCTTGCTTCCTCCTGCTCATGTCACTGCTTTCCTGGAAGGAGGAGCCTTAGCTTGCGCCCTCCTGCTCATGTCACTGCTCTTCTGGATAGATGAACCTTAGCTTGCTTCTTCCTACTCATGTCACTGCTCTTCTGGATGGATGTGCCTTAGCTTGCTTCCTCCTGCTCATGTCACTGCTCTTCTGGATGGATGTGCCTTAGCTTGCTTCCTCCTGCTCATGTCACTGCTTTCCTGGAAGGAGGAGCCTTAGCTTGCGCCCTCCTGCTCATGTCACTGCTCTTCTGGATAGATGAACCTTAGCTTGCTTCTTCCTACTCATGTCACTGCTCTTCTGGATGGATGTGCCTTAGCTTGCTTCCTCCTGCTCATGTCACTGCTCTTCTGGATGGATGTGCCTTAGCTTGCTTCCTCCTGCTCATGTCACTGCTCTTCTGGGAGGGATATGTCTTAGCTTGCATCCTTCTCTTTCTAGAATTCATGAACAAACGTGTGTGTGTTTGATCAAGTGATAGATTTGTGAGACTTTGATTTGTCATTTGTGATGCATATGTAATTTAAGTGTCCCTAGATCTGCCGAGAGACTCTTTCAAAATGTTTAATGTGGATAAATGTGATTGGTACTTACATTCTTGCTTTGACTTATTACATGCAGAGCTTTTGGATACTGGATGAGCTAGCCAAGGGCAGAGTACATGCATAGCAGTTTGTGAAAAAGAACTGCAAAATCGAAGAAAACCAATTTCTTATGATAACAGGCTGATTCTGCCTGACTTGAAATTAGCATTGCACTATTTCTAGAACTGCAGTTGCACGTTAAACAAAATATCTGTGCAGCCTCATGTGTACAAACATTGATAGTTTGCTTTGGGCAAATGTTTCTGAAAAAAAATTCAATAAAGCTTTTGAAATGTAATATAAATAAGGGTTAATATGATAAGGGGCTGGGTGTCCTGTGAAAGGGGCTACCTGGGACACCCCTTCTGAAACTGGTGTAATAGCAATGGCTACTGACCACTGCACATCTACATCGATCACAACATGGGTGCAACCACCTGCCCCTCATCAGGACCAATGACCAGTGAGCTGACAAAGGAGTCAATCTAAAGGAATACTTTATGGAAGCAGAGGAACCTTGAATTGTGAATCCTAAGACTTAACTGTATTATGTTGGGGACACACACTAGTTCAAGCTGGTGTTTTTCTTCATGCGTATTGTGTGGAATATATCACATCTCTGCAGAGTCTCTTCATCAATTCCTGTCTTGTTCCTTCCTGCTAAGTGCCTAACAAAGTATTTACCCTTCTCACACTCTCCACAGTGTGCGTAATAAAAAAAGCTAAGTAAAAGAGAAGCGAGAAATGGGTTATTATTGCATGCAGGGCAGGGTGATGAGAGGTGCTCATGGCTTTTATAAATACACTGGGGTGTGTGTGTGGGAAGGATTACATGCTTTATTACACACTGAGCAGGGAGGAACTGCTGAACTGTAATTACAGTGCTGGCCATAAACAGTTAATCTCTCTCAGCAGTGGGAGGAGGTGGGCTGGGGCAGTAGATTTCCTGTGTGCTGACAAAGGATCACCCACTGTGCTGGCAGTAAGGAGCTATTGGATGTTACCAGACAGGTACTTTCAAAATAGTCATTACAAAAAGCACAAGCATACAGTTAATAAGACCTTGCACATTACTAAATTTATGCAAATTTCTTATCACATGTATTTAAAAAATGGGAGGCTAAACTAGAGGTGGAGGTTGCACTGAAAAAATATCTTCCAGTGCACATTCTGTGAAAGAAAAAAACTGAAATAGCACCATGGAGAGCAACTGTACCTAAACCTTCCCAAACAAAAAAGATGCATCAAAACCTTATGGTCGTGTTTGTTCCGAGATACTTGCTTGGTAGGCGTGATGGGAAATTCCATCTAACATGCAAATCTTTACAGACACAGGAAGTGGAAATCACCGTAGAAGATTAAAGACACTAGTTATCAATTATTAAGCTGACAGCCAATTACTTAGCACAGCTGCTGGCTAATTGTTTGGGAGTTAGTGGATTTAATTTGTTAGCATGGCTTCCACTTCTCGAGTCAGTAGGGATTTGCATCGGTAGGTGAATATTACTCTGATCCCTTCTAATGGTAATGCATGTTGTAAATGGCAAAGTTCATTGAAAATTTAATTTTTAAGGCAAATTTGCTAAATGATATTAAAAGCAAAATTCTTTGCTTTCACTACACACAATTATAAATCCCCCAAACTTATTAAGCTATATTTGGCACTAATATGTGTGTGTGTATATATATATATATATATATATATATATATATATATATATATATATATATATATATATATATTTTATTTGCTTTACCAAAGCAGAAAATCTATATTTCTCTTCTCAGATTGCATAAGACAATATATTAAGGAGAGGAAAACCGTAATAATGGCCATCTTTAGTTTAAGTTCTCTGTGCAAATGAGAAAAGGTCATGATTCTTCTCCGGAAAGCAGGAATAACCTTATTGCCTTAGCGCCAGTCTCTATGGAGACTGCTGTCCAGGACTTGTTGAGCCTTAATGTACATTATTCTAGATGTAGAATGATAAGGCCTACACTCTTAGATGTGTTCCAGCAGAAAGTGTCTTAGCAGAATATTCGCATACCATATAGCAAATCAATATTTGCAGCTTTTGCTTGTTGGCAATAGGAAGATCCCTGTAATGCATGTTATTTTTGCTCCTCATGCTCCTGTATACAGCTTGTCACATGCTACCGCACCCTGTGGTAGTAGAATCTCTGCTGCCTGGCTTACACTGTCTTTCTTTTGTCTCAGTTACATGCTGAAGATACTGGTGAAATGTTACCCAAGTCTCGAAGAGCCCTCACTATCCATGAAATCACTGCCCTTGCTCGCTCCTCTCTGCATGGTGAGTTTACACAAAAGAAGATGCAAAATACCTTCTAGCATTGATCAATGAGCGGTGAAGCTGTGCTCCTCCATGCCACTGGGATTTATGTTGCTTTGATAATGCTGGGATTGGTGCTTCTATGTACATCATGTCAGAGGGCGTCTAATGTGCACATCATTAGATGGTTGATTTCCCCATAGAATTCTATGAGGCTGTCTAATGGTGTTTGATCATTGAATAGTGCAGCCCTTACATGGATGTAAAGAAGCACCAAGTTCAACCTGTATAAAGCACAAAACCTCCAACTGCCATGATAGAGGTTGTGTGTCATTTATGGCGTTACCTATACTTCATCTCGACAACTAAGAAGTCCACTGGCAATCAACAAATATTCAAGGACATTGGGGTCGATTCATAAAAGCATTACTACATTCGGTAATGCAGAAAACAGCTGCCTTTACCGAGCACTTAGGAAAATGTCAATACATAAAAGCAGTTACCGCATTAAAAAGATACTTAAGTGAAGGGGGAAAAATTATTTTAACTCACCTGGGGCTTTCCTTAGCCCCCTGCAGCCGATCGGTGCCCTCGCAATCCCGCTCTGATGCTCCTGGACCCGCCGGCGGCGACTTCCGGTTTCGCTGTCACCGGCCGACAGGCATGGGAACGCGAGTGATTCTCCGCGTGCCGTTCCCAGCCATAATATCGCCCCCCATGCTGCTATTGCGGCCTCCTGGCCACAATAGCAGCATAGGGGGCGATATTATGGCTGGGAACGCGGAGAATCACTCGCGTTCCCATGCCTGTCGGCCGGTGACGGCGAAACCGGAAGTCCCCGCCGGCGGGTCCAGGAGCATCAGAGCGGGATTGCGAGGGCACCGATCGGCTGCAGGGGGCTGAGGAAAGCCCCAGGTGAGTTAAACTCGTTTTCCCCCCTTCACTTAAGTATCCCTTTAAAATCTGAAATTCCCAAGCAGTGAGGTAAATTAACTCAACACATTTCAGTAAATGTCAATTCATAAAGATTAGAGCAGGTGGTAATGGCACAGAAGAATACCGCCTGCTTTGAAGAGGTGATAAGAGAGCGATAATGGAGACTCACAAGCAGAAGCAGTGAGATCTCATCCCAGGCAGCAGCAGCAAGAGAAGAACAAACAAGGCTTCCCCTGAATACCTTAGCCTGTGTGTTTAACCTCTTGGGTTCCTGCTTTTAAGATGTGTATTTCACATCACAAAGCATGGCATGTGTAAAGTTTCTTAAAGTTCTTCTAAGCTGTGGCAATTAAATAGATTTTTTAGAAAGACTAATAGATTCAGAGCAGATTCAGGGCAAGAAGAGGCAGTATAACAAAACATCCACATCTACATTGAAGTTGTGATGCCTCTTTTATTGTAATGCTGTCTCTGCACGGAGAAATGTAACAACTCAGCCAGCTACTCTTCTCATGTTACCGACAGTTTAGTTCGGTAAATCACTGCATTTCTATCACATCTGTGAAAATGTTTATGAATTAGCACACAAAAGTCTAAAATCCCGAATGCAGTATTTTCCCCACCAGATTTTTTTTACCGCACAGCCTTTTATGAATTGACCCCATTGTGGGCACCTCCAGGCTCTGCAGGTCTATCCAACAAACCCTGAAGCTGTGACCACGGAGATACCAAATTCCTGGGTTCAACCAAACCAGAGGTAGTTCCCTTTATTGCAAGGTTGCAGTGAGAATGTACAGTACAGACTAGCACTGCCCATACTTCCTGCCATTTCATATGATAGCTATTTATGTTGCTTCATAAAAAGCCCTATTTCATTTATTACAGTCTTAATGTCTACATTTTCCTTGAAAGTAATAAAAATGCTTAGGCTGTGTGTACATGGATGTTGCAGTACATGTAGTGTTTCAGTGGTGTTTGAATAGTCACCCGCTTAATTCTTCAAACATGGGAATCGGGCTGCAACTGAAAACATTGATCTTAAAACCTAAACCAAGTGGAGCTGAAACACATGTTAAAGCCAGACTAAACACAAAAATTAACAAAGCAAATTCTAACAGGAATTAGATATAAGTGAAAATAAGCAGTGTATAGAAGCAATGTGGTGGACAGACAACAATGCCAAATCAGCTGAAGCTGCTTGCAGCCTTTCCCTCCTTTTCCCATGCTGCAGCTACTGGGTGAGTGAAAGCTGTGACCACAGCCCTGATTCACACTTGACCAGTACTAACGCAGGGGAGCATCGCCCATTACCTATAAGCAAGTTTTGCTTTGAATTTGCCAGGGTTAATTAAGGGCTTCGTAGTGTGTTATCCTTTAATCATTAAAACATGCGCAAAACGAATTGCACTTACTAGATAAGAAGATACATGCGCATATCTGGGCTTGCGAGCCCTCTCAGCAGCAACCAACGGTGGTAACCTGGGAACGGCTATGGCCAGTAATGGTCTGGGTCCTGGTGGAAAGGAGATATAAAGGTGCCCGCCATGGTGCTGAAACATGTGCTGATGACGTCACGACGTGTTTCGGCGTATCGATGCGTTCGTCAGGTAACGTCACCAGCACGCACAATTCATTTTGGGCTTAGCTGGGTGATGACACTGTTTCATAAAATATCATTAATTAAAGTCCTGCCTTTAACCACTTCAGGACCACAGGATTTACCCCCCTAAAGACCAGGCCATTTTTTGTAAAATAGGCCACTGCAGCTTTAAGGCCAAGCTGCAGGGCTGCACAACACAGCACACAAGTGATCCCCCCACCCCTCCCCTTTTCTCCCCACCAACAGAGCTCTCTGTTGATGGGGTCTGATCGCTCCCCTAGTGTATATATATATTTTTTTATAAATTTTTTTTATTTTTTAATAGTTTTACTTATTTATTTTATCCCATCCCCGCCCTCCCTCCTCCCGTTAGCCAATCACTGATCGGATCACCGTCGACACTCTGCAGGGGACAGCCATGTCACACTTGCTTGGCTCTGTACATACACGTTTATCTCGTGATGTCACATGTCCGTTCAGGTACCCTTTAAGATCTGTCCAGAGTACTACAGCAGTGCAGATCAAATACAAACATTTGCGCACATAAGCGAAGCCATTAGAAAGAAATTTAAATTGTGAAATACATGAATTTGTGGCAACCAATCATATTTTACTTTTGATCAGTTTAGAGCAATGACGGCAAATGAATGTTATTTGGTTGCTATGGCTTACTGCATTTTGCTGTAAGCTTACTGAAATGGATTTCTTGCACGGGAAACATCTGTGTGATTATGGAAGCTGCCACGTTCTGATCTTCTCTGGTAGTGAATGCAGACAGTTGTAAAGAGTCCTGAACACTTTTCAGACACAATTTTCGTAATTGTCCAAACTGCCATCCTGATTATATTTTATGACTGGCTGCACCTGCTGACAGGAAAATTAGATAGCTGTTTGCAAAATTATTGTAAAGAAAACAGTTCTGGCAGTTGCACCATGGAGACGGTTGTCAAGGAACAAGGAAAATTCCACCTGTTTCTTAGCTGGAAGACGGAAAAAGCTTCAAATGGGCTGAGTGATAAACCAATGCAAGTCACTGTGAAGAAGATAGATCGGTTTTGCTTGCTTTAGGACGTTTGTATGAGGTTCAAAGGAAATGTAGGTCAGCTATTCCTTATCCCTTGCGTTAGGACCGATGTATATGCTGGAAAAGCAAGCAGTAAGTACATGCACTCATGTGGCCTTTCCAACACACAGTCATAAATAGCTGTAAATAGATGTATACAAACACTATTAGACGTCTGTACATAATTAGACACCTGAGCCCTGTCTTCTTTCCACATGGCAGGAATCTCACAGGTGGTGAAGGATCATGTGACCAAGCCTACAGCCATGGCTCAGGGACGTGTGGCTCATCTGATTGAGTGGAAAGGCTGGAGCAAACCCAGTGATTCTCCTGCAGCTCTGGAGACTCACTTTAATTCATACTCGCACCTGAGTGAGGGAGAACAGGAGGCCAGGTTTGCTGCAGGTGAGAAAGAAGCAGAGCTAATAGCTGGGAAAATGTACAAGTATATTTTTTATTCACTTTGTATCTCTCCCTGTTGTTCACGTGTCCCTCTTCATGTCCTCTTTCTCTTCTGTTTGCTTATTTTTTATTCTCTATCTCTCGGTGCAACTCTCTTGCTGCTGCCCTCATGGGAGCTTTCTTTTTTTTTTGTTACTCTCTTTTATATCTTCCTGATTGTTTTATTAATTAATCAAACACCACAATTCCTCACCAACTTCTATGCCACCTTTTTTTTTGGACCATGTTGTTTTAATGCTTGTTTTGTTCCTTTTGGTGTGATCGTTTTGCTTTCCACGTGTTGCCTTTTCCACACCTCTTTCTGCTAAATGCTACATACCCGCACGTTTGGCTATTCACTTCTTGGGTTTATGTTCTCTTGCACCTCATACTTTTGCTGTCTGCTGTTCCTGTGCCTCTTTTGTCTTGCTTACATCACCAGGAGTAGCTGAGCAGTTTGCTATAGCGGAAGCTAAACTCCGTGCCTGGTCATCAATTGATGGAGAGGATTCTACAGACGATTCCTATGATGAGGATCTGCAGTCTTCAGTGGACCAATCTCAGCCTGCAGGCAAGTGATCTCACACACATGCAATGCTTATAATCAGAGCCGGATTATCCACCAGGCAACAGAGGCAGTTGCTTTGATCTAGTAAAAGGTCAAGGGCCCCGTGGCCCGAAAAAAGATTTATTGCCCCGTTCATGTAACTCTTTATGGTCCGTTAAAAACAAAATCTGTAGGAATGCTCTCTGTAACCTAGATAAAACACACAGTGTTTCTCTCCCTTCTGTATCCTCCTCCCCCCTCTTCTTAGCTTGTAAAGCTGTCAGGCACAGGCTGGGGGCTGGAAAAACTAATGTTATCTTTGTGATTTCTGTCCAGTTCAATCCAGCATTCAAACATCAGAAGCTGCTTGCTAGCCAGGAAGGATTCAGGTACATCTGTAGTTAACTTTTCTTCCATAATATAAAATCATTTAGACCAGGAGTTGTAAACTCAACTACAAAGTGGGCCGAAATTGTATAATGAGACCTAGTCGTGGGCCAAAATTGTACACTGGAACCTAGACGCGGGCCAAAATTGTACACTGGGGCCTAGACAATGGCCAAAATTGTACACGGGAGTAGTCGCAGGCCTACCTCAATGTCTACTGGTCACATTCCTCCCTTATAAAGTTCTCTGGTGTCTAGTGGTCCTCCCTCCCCTATACAGTTCCCTGGTGTATAGAGACCCCCACCCTCCCCATCTGGCTACCTATACTGGGGGGGGGGGGGGTGACCGCTGGCTGTACTGGAGGGTCATCTGGCTACCAATAGGGGGGAGTCACCTGGTTACATATACAGGGGGAACATCTGGCTACCTTTACTGGGGGGTTGTCTCACTATCTATTCAGGGGGGACATCTGGCTACTACCTATAGTAGGGGGACATTTGACTACCTATACTGCAGGGACATCCTTTCAACCGGGTGGCTGAGGAGGGGGGCCCTAAATATATTGCTCTGCTTGGGGCCCTGTGTGGTCTTAATCCGGCTCTGCTTATAATATGTAAATCATTTTCTTCACTGATTGCCAGGCCCTACACATTTAAAGTGTACCCCAGTTGAAACATATAAAAGTATTTATACTTACCTGGGGCTTTCACCAGCCCCCTGTAGACTGTGAGCTCCCTGGGCATCCTCCAAGGCTGCTCCATTCTCCCACAGTATGATCTGGTAAATCCCCAGACTTGCCCAGTCACCCTCCACTGCTCATGCACAGTTCCGGCCACGTGCATCCCTGATCGTGCTGCTGTAGTCAGGAGCGATCTGCACATGCGCAGTTTATGAAGACTGCACACAGTGCTCCCGGTCTCAGCTAGGGCTGTGCATGCAGCAGACTGCGATAGAATGGAGTGGCCCCGGTAGGACAGCACGGGAGCCCACAGTGTACAGGGGGCTGGAGGAAGCCTCAGGTAAGTATAAATGTTGGTAACTGTTTCAGGCATGGGCATAATCTATATATCTAAAAAGCTTAAAAAGCAGTTGTTATATGCATAGTGTGGACGCAGAGCTGTGCGTGCATATTACAACTGCCAACTACTGTGTTCGAGGTGGCGGAGGGGTAGAGAGGGGAGGGGGTGCGCACACTCTTGCATGCATTCTGCGGCAGGTATTGGGCATGGCAGCTCTGCGGCAGGTGCGCATGCGTGTAGGCTAATTATGTGAAGAATCAGGGGATTACTGGTACATAATAAGAACAACTGTAGGTGCAAAGACTGCAGATATCACCCAGTGTTTATTTTTCCACTCACTTCAAAGGTTTGAGCTAATTACTTCAGACTCCTGACAGCAAGTCAAATTTTATTCCCCTAGATGATATTTTTTGCCAAGAAAACTGACTCTTTTACAGTTGTAGGTGCAAGTATTAAATGTTTTTAGCCTTTTTTTTATGCAGCAATGTTTTGAAACACAATTCACATGTATGTGCCTGAAAAAGGTCTGAGATGCAGTTTGATGAAAAATACATCTAACCCTAAATATCAGTAAGGCTTTGCACACATGCTAAATGGTTCTCAATGGAGAGGGCTGCTCGGGGACACCTCTGATGAGAATCTATGGTGTGTACGGCGGTCCCAATGTATCAGCGAGAGGTACAGACTGCTGGAGCATTTTGTCCGAGCGCAGGTTGAAGCCATTGTTCTTCTCCTTACCTCTTTGATGTGCACCATGCCATTGCCCCATCGCCCTTCCTCCATAGAAACAGATCACGTCGCTAGCCTGCAGGCTTGCGGCCTCACATTTTCACCTAGGGGATCAAAGTCCTGATCCCTATGAGCAACAGTCTTCATACATGTGTACAAGACTTTAGGTGTGATAATAAACCCTCTTTGTCCTCTTTCATAACCATGGTAAATGCAAGTTGTTGTGTGAATGCTCATTTATCAGGTATGTAAACATGCTTTCTATTCCCTTATGATGTGTTGAAGTGATATACTGTACCTCTGGCTGGAACCAGCAGGCACTTCTTTTAGTATGTGACTGAAGTCTTTATTTCGTTCCCGCAGATTTTCTAAGTCCTCTACAGAAGGATTTGCTGTCATCACGTATATGCTGCTGTGATAGTGACTCGTCACGTACCCTGTCTCCTGAGACTCTGTGCTCCAGCCTGTGCAGCCTAGATGAGGAACAGCTGCTGTTGGGGTCTCCAGCTCAGTTGGCTGAAGAGTCATTGCTCATCAAACCTCAGTCAGTTCTAGGTACCTATGATCGCCTCCAAGATCTGGAATGTGAGGACTCTTCATATTCTATGTCCTTCTCTGAGTCCTGTTTAAGTCCCAGCGAAGATGAGCTTATTTCCTTCCCTTCAATGAATCGAGGATCAGGGATGCTCTCTTTGCGTAGGAAAGGTTCAGATGTGGTTTCTTCTGGGGTGGTATCTCTAGATGAAGATGAAGAGGACCAACCCTGACCTGAAGTCATGCTGCCATTTTTATACCTACCTTCGTTCTTTTTCTTTTTTTTTCTTGTCTTTCTTTCTGGTTATTCTTCTTCTTTATTTCAGAAAATCATTGACTGATCAGAGGGCATTAATTCACCTAATCATTAATTCACCTAATCATTACTTCTCTTTGTTACATTTGATTTAATTTGAAATTATTTTATGCATTTCATTCTGATTACCTTACTTTTTACTTCCATTCACTATTGTACTTTTAGTTTACCACATCGCCTTTCTCACTTTCTTTTCTTATTTCTTTAAGCAAAGTTAATTGCCTGTTTTCTCTGTCTTATGCATTTGGTCTGTTTTGCATGACCCTTGCCCTATGGTGCCACTCTTGTTCAGTGGAGGGCCTTTAAGCTGTTGTCTGCATGTCTTGCACCCTCTTGATGCCACAACCAACTGATGCCACCTCCAGCCTGACTCTTGTATTGGCAGTGGAGTCTTTGGGGACAGTGGCAGCACGGCTTGTCCCTATCATCTGGATCTGTTTCCAGTTCTGTGGTTTTCTATGCTCTGCAGATATGATGAATGTGGGGTATATTATGGATTCTGTGATATTAGTGCAGCCTCTGGACTGTAGAAGGACTTGTGGAGCTCTGGTGACACTGTGGGGGATCCTCCTCCATGTGTGCTCTGCAGGCGCATGCTCTGTGCGGGGGAGACCCTTCTTTTCTAGCGTTTTGTATGTGTCTGTTTGCTGCTCTTGGAAGGTCTTGTGCGGTAACATCAAAAGTTTGTAACTCATTTTCCTGCGTCTATGAAAATACATGACCAGTTGTGTACATATAAAATAATATAAAAAGCGACATTTGGAGTTTAAGAGTTACCTTTATTACACTGAACTGGGTCCTTCTTCATTGTTGATGAACGAGTTTTCTTACAAAGATCAAGGTTCAGTAATCATGGATATAATAGCATAGATCACATTGAACATGCTCATGGACTGTGTATACAGTAACTGACAACTGAGTAGCACTATTCTGCCCACTCCACCAATTGAAGGACAGCTAAAGTGAGAGAGATATGGAGGCAGCCAGCCACATTTATTTACTTTTAAAGTGAATGGGAAGCAACATAAAAAAAAAGCCAGATACTTACCTAAGGAGATGGAAGGCTCTGGGTTCCATAGAGCCTTCCCGCTCCTCTCCCGGTCCCCATTATAGCGCTAGCTCCCCCGTAGCAGCATTCAACCAATTTGGTCAAATGCTGTGGTCTCTGCCGCCGAAGGGAGTCTTTGGAAGTTTTTCGGGGGCCTGAGTGCTCCAGAAGACTGGCCGCTCAATACTGTGCATGCGCAAGCGCCCTTTATCACCTAATCGCACGTGCGCAGTATGGATCTACCTTTCTTCGGGAGGACTCAGCTCCCAAAGACTTCCGAAGTCCCCCGCGACAGGAGATTTGAACGGAGGAGCTGCCGCCTGAACGAGAGCACCAGGAGAGGAAGACTTTATAGGACCCAAAGCCTTCCCTCTCCTTAGAAAAGTATCTGGCTTCTTTTTTTTTAAACAAAGATCCCATTAGCTTTAAAGAATATCAGTTGTCTGGCATTCTGCTGATCTTTCATGTATCACTAGTATGTAGTATTACACACCTGAAATAAGCATGTGGCAAATGCTGTCAAACTTCAGTCAGAAACATCTGATCCGCATGCTTGTTCAGGCTCTATGGCTAAAAGTATTAGAGGCAGAGGACCAACAGGACAGACATGCAATATTGTTTGAAAGGAAATAAATATGGCAGCCTCCATATCCCTCTCACTTCAGGTGCCCGTTAATGTCAGCCTCCATGGTGCACTGGCCTTCAGATGAGGTGAACCTAAGGTGGATTAAAGGTGTGTACTGACATAAAGATTTTCATGGCTTAAACAACTGTTCCTGATTGGCTGTCAGTTTATTATCTATTCAGGCACCAGACCTCCTTCCACCAGCTCTGTATATGTGTAGCATCCGCTCCAATGGTCCGCCGTGGTCCGGCTGTATCCCAGGGTAGATGCATTGCCCCCATAGGTTATATGGGGGAACGCATCTGCCTTCCTGCAATTATCACGGACTGCACAGAAGTGCGGTCCGCTTAATACAACGGATCCGTTGCAAGAGTGACAAGCGTGAATGGCTCCTATTTATAAAATAGGAGATGTTCACTGTCTGTTTAGCGATGTGCGGAAAACAGACAAAAATATCCATTCTCTGCTCAAGTGGGAACACAGCCTAATGCAGGAGGAGGGCTGTATGCCCTCACTGATCTTTTTGTTTTATGAGGAAAGAAAAAGAGCTGATAGAAATGTATTCAAGGATCAGTAAACAATGGATCCCAGCCTCACACCACCATATCTATACATGGTTGCTAAGGAAACCATACAATACATTTGTATATAGGATCTGATCTACTAAGCCTCTTCCAGGTGGGAGATTATTGGAGAATATAATATATGATCTTGCAAACCTGGCCTGATTTTATTAGAAATGATCTGCTATTAGGAGTTATTGGTATGTTACAACCCTCCTTATGGTCATATCAGACTATAGTGCAGATTACTGAATGGTTGATGAACATGTGATTGTATGATTGCAGGAACACGCAGGTACCCACATTGACAAGCTGTCAATATATCAAGACGTCCCTGGATGTAGTACTAACAAAGTTGCTGTTGGTACAGCACATGATGGTGATCGCACAACGTCTGATCCAGTAACCTTTCAGTAACCCTCACTATGGTCTGACCAGGCCACTTACATTCCCTAGAGCCCCCTGGTCATTCTACTTCTGGTCATCAGCACTGCACTCGTCATCCTTATAAAATTGTCTAATAATACTTCACCTATTTGTCCTGGTGCATATTCACTGGTGACAAGTAACACTACTTAATTTCCAGTTTATATTTTACACATTTATATTAACTTACTATTGCCATGAGCTGTACCTGTCATTTATTTTCAACATTTTTCTTTTTGTTATTTGGGGACTTTTTTAGGTGGAAATGTAGATTTTATTTTGATGACTTAATGCACTTGCAGTATTTGCTTTCACAATAGTCAGCAATGTGACCCCACAATAGCCCCTTTGCTGCACTTCCTAACTTTATAGCTCATTTCTGATGACATTAATTGTGACATATTAGATACACTTTCCAGCCTACCACATCTAAAATACGATGCTTACATTTCCAGTCTTCTTCCACATGAAAACATTTTGCAGGAGCAGCAACAGACTTCCATAGCTGCTTCCCTGAAATCCTTGTGTGATGTGAGCTGTATGCATTGTGTCTGGGTTACACTGACATAACCAGAAAACAGCGTGCTGCTTCCAGGTGCCTCATCCACAAGCAGTTTCTAACTAAAATACTGACTGTAATAGCCGTGCTCCTGGTGCAGATATTCTCCCAGATCTACCAAGTCACTCAATGCCAGAGCTTGTTTATATCTCTTGGACAAGATCCTTGTTTAGCCTTATGCTAAATCAATCTCATTTAAATGACCTGGTCTCACATTTCCAGTACTATAGGCTGCAATCTAGTGTGATAATCTGTGTCTCACTGTTTTACAGACTGCACATCAGGATGGTATCTGAATAAACTCGACCTACACAGGATGTTGTTAAAGGGGCACTACAGCAAAAAAATGTAAAATTTAAAATATGTGCAAACATATACAAATAAAAAGTACATTTTTCCAGAGTAAAATGAGCCATAAATGCCTTTTCTCCTATGTTGCTGTCACTTACAGTAGGTAGTAGAAATCTGACAGAAGTGACAAGTTTTGGACTAGTCCATCTCTTTATAGGGGATGCTTATGGATATATTTGTTTTCAAAAGCACTTAGTGAATGGCAGTTGCTCTGTCCAACTGCCAAAAAACTGTGTAGTGAGCAGGGAAGCTGGCCAGCACCATTGTTTACATACTTTTTAGGGAATAACTTTATAAAGAATAAAAGCCTTGCTAAGAATCCCCTATGAAGAGATGGACTAGTCCAAAACCTGTCACTTCTGTAAGATTTCTACTACCTACTGTAAGTGACAGCAACATAGGAGACAAGTAATTTATGGCTCATTTTACTCTGGAAAAAAATGTACTTCTTTTTGTACATGCTTGCACATATTTTAAATTTTACAGTTTTCTGCTGTAGTGCCCCTTTAATATGTTTACCTAGTATGCCTCTGTTCATGTGAGCTGCAGCACTGATTATTTAAAGGGAACCAGAGATGGGATAATTGGGTGCATTTATACTTGCCTGCAGCTTCTTCCAGTCCCATGAAGTGCGGAGGCCCCCTCACCGTTCTCTTCGCCCACTCCGTTCACTATATCCCTCCTGGTAATCTGGCCGGTCACGCCCAGTTGTTCGCTTCTGCCAGTTGCGCACGGCAGGGGGTGTGGCAGCGCATTGAGCAGAAGAGCGCGGCCGGTCAGATTACCGGCAGGGATATCCAGTGAACGGAGCGGCTAGAGAGGACAGTGAGGGAGCCCACACACCTCATGGGGCTGGAGGAAGCCCCAGGTATGTATCCCTTCTCAGATACACTTTAGCCTGCTACACACATCCAATTTTGATTGGCCAATTTTACCACTTCTATGTAGTATGAGGGCCAACTGATTTTGAACATTTTTAAACACAATATGCAGGTAACCTCTCATACTAAATGGAAGTGGTAAAATTGGCTAATCAAATCTTGATGTGTATGCCATGCTTAAGTGGTTTGTTACTACTGTCTTTGCTCCCTTTGGATATATTTCTTTTGCTTTTGTGGATCCTGTGAATGAGATAGAAAGCAAGGGAAATTTCTCTGATTGGAACCCTAAGGGAATGATGAACATTTGAACCTGCCCCCTCTGGACAAGTATCTTGATTGCTGTCTGTATCACTGCTGTGGATTTTTTCCTCTCTTGTAACACATGAGAGCAACAGGAAGTACTGTATATACGCGAGTATAAGTCTAGAAATTTAGGTCTGACTCGCATAATAAAAGTATAGGGGTCGACTTATACACGAGTCACTGGCAACACTGAGCACACTGAGTAATGTGTGTGCTACTTAGTGACATTCCCATTTGCAGCAATATACCCTGTGGAACGTGACACTTGATAAAGGAAATGCCAAGAAAACACAGGTCTGAAAGTCCTGGCCACAACAATTACCAAGGAAAGAGCAGGGGAGAAAATACTGGGCTGCAGGAAGGGGAGTGAATACTTGCTGCACGTGGGGGCCTGGAGGAGTTAATGGCTGCACTAAGGGACAGGAGACTGCAATGCTTTATGCAGTGCAGTCATTAAACACTCCTGGTCCTCAAGTGCAGCTGTTAATTCTTCCTGGTCCCTAAGTGAAGCCATTAAAGTGGACCTGAGCTCTTGCACAGGACAAAATTAAAACAGAGAGAAATGTTCCCTGTATGTATTTAGAGAGTTTAGCGTGTCTAACTCCCCCTCATTTGTGTCTAATCACTAGTTGTAATTTGATCCCTCCCTTGTATTATATGACTGCCTATGGCAGATAAGCAAATAAGCCTATTTGAAGGCTGGCTGTAAACAATATGTCTGCTTTCATGAATCAGGAAGTAGAACCAGTGCAGATTTATTTTAGGATTTGTATCAGCTGTAACAAATAAATGTTTAAAGGTTATTATGCTGTTGTATATCTTTTAGAGCAGAGAGGACTTTATGAGTTCAGGTCCACTTTAACTTTGCTGGGTAGACTTATACTTGAGCCAATAAAAAATTCCAGCTTAAAAGGGTAAAATATTGGAGATGACTTATATTCGAGGTCGACTTGTATTTGAGTATATACAGTATGTGAGTAATCTTCATGTTGGTCCAGGCAGCAGTGAAAAGCTGGCAGAGGTTATCAGGCTTTCATAATGCTAACATTTCTATTTCAATAAACAGCAAGCTGTAACTTTAAAAATTGGCATTAAATTAGGAATTTGCTTTCCTAAGGTGCCCATCAATGCTACAACCTTGATTGTACAATCTTACCGAATCCACTGTATGTAATAGAGGAGTAAACTGAGTAAAATTATTTAAATAGATAATTTAGGTAGTCCGTCATATTACACAGAAGTTACGAGATTGCACAATGAAGGTTGTGTCATTAATGAGCACCTTTACAATTGTGGTGGGTCTGATGACACTGTCCTGTATGGTGTATAGACTACTCAGATTCCCACCTTCTATGAGTTCAGAGGTGGACATAACATTTTGACATCCTTTAAGTGGCAGCGGAACAAAGTCTAAAATAAACTGAGGTAACATCATGGCAATTTATGGTCTAGTGCGCTCCTATTTTTTATGTAAGAGAGTGTGACTAACTTCAGCAAGCATATGCTGCACAGGGATGTCAGCTGCAGGGGTATTGCTTCTAGTTGATTACGGAATAGGCACTCCAAGGAGAGTTCCAAAATATAGAAAGTTAACTTGCTGCTGAAGCAAAAAACGGAAAAAGTTGTGTGCCTTCCTAATTTAATTTACAGACTCCTGTCTTGACTGCGAGTCTCAGCAACACTGCCTGAGAGTTTGAGCCTGCTGTGCTCCTCTAGTGCAAACAATCTTCTGGCAGAGGAGCTGCAGAGGCAGAGATAACCTGTTAGTGTTAGCAGCAGCTGTCAGACCTCTCTCCAGAGCACCAGCACTACAGGTAAGGTCATTTTCATAACTTCAAGAAGCAAGAGGACAATCCCCATAAAAGAGAGCCAGTGGATGGATTGCGCAGCTTTGGTCAGTAAAGCGAGATGACACACTGTGCGCTAGTATAACAAGGTTGTTTATGAATGTAGAACAATTCAGGCAGAGGCTAAACTAGAAGCAAGTTTAATCCAGCCTTGCCTTATGTGTTGTGAAAAGTGTATCCAGGCTGGATTCCACACCTGCTGTGCCCACTTCACATTTCTAGCATACTTCACCTCTTATAGCGCTGCAGGTAACAAGCTGTACTGTACTTAGAGCTGGCGCTGAATAATCTCCAGGATTTCACATTCTTTATTCCCTTTCATCTATTTGTTTTTCTTTTCTGGGTCCAAAGAGAACTATAGTAATCGATTTAACATTTCATCCTTCGTGAATTAAACATCTAGTGAATGTTCCGTTTGCTGGCTGAAGCAATAGCACAGTCTGGAAACAGTATTGGCATTATCCTCTGTGCATTACCATATCTGATGTTAGCTAGGGGATACTGATAATAACCAAATCCCAACATCCAGCTCACAGATTTTCAGCTACAATCAACTCAGATTTATAAGAAACTCTTTCATTTTCATTGATAATTATTTATAATAAAGTTTCCTTTGGCATTCAGCATGTTTTTCCACACAGTGCTGTGTTTAAATCATCATAGTTACAATTGGTATACACAAGTACAATAAGATGTGCGATGGTTCATATAGAAAACCATATAGATTCCAGTAAAAAAAACAAAAACAAAAAACCAGTATACAAATAGAGATGGATCAATAACAAGAATTTCAACAGTAATATATCGGCTATAAATGGTCATTCAACTATTATCATTTATTTAATTTAAACTGCGAGACTGATGATGTATCAATGTGAAGTATAAGAGTGTGGGCAGGGCTGGATTTACCATAAGGCACTATAGGCACTTGCCTACAGGCGTCTGACGATGGAAAGGTGGCCCCACTCCCCTCCTCGAGTGCCTCCCTTCCTCCCTCCTTCCTTATGCTGAGTCCTGATGAGGGGGTAAATGAGAGGCTACCAACGATTAAGCACCAAAATGTGTGGTTATGCTGACTGATATTTTACTGTTTGTGCCTTTTATAATATCTTGCAGTAATCTAATTTGCCAAACCACTTGCTTATTCAACAATGTATATCTGTAAACGCATTATGCTGTAATACCTTTTTCTTTTCAAAAAAGTCTATAAAATTTCAACTGTCAAAAAAATAAATAAAAATGAGAGGCTACCAACCCTGCTCTTGACTTTCCACTGATGAGAGTTCCCTTCAGTCAGTGGCACCTATAACTACCTAATACATGGGGGCACCTCTATCTACTTAATACTGAGGGTACCTCTAGCTACCTAATACTAAGGAGCACCTGTAGCTACCTATGACAGGTAAAGTCTAGGTTGCCAGGACATCTGTGCCTATAGGCTCCTGTGCAGTAAAACCAGACCTGAGTGTGGGGTTATTGCAAGTGAAGTATGCTCTGGTGTTAGTACGGTTCTGATCCAGTTCTGTATAATGTCTGAAGAAGAAACTTAACGTTTCAAAAGCTTGCAATAAACCATGTACAACTAGTCATTAACCACTTTCTGTAAAACTGATGTTTTAAAATATCCTCTTTTTTTTATTTTTTTGCACATATCAGTGCAAAACAGCCGGTTTAAAACGATCTGTTTTGCAAGATAGAGAATTGTGCTATACCCACTGGGGGGGGGGGGGGGGGGGAGGTACATGTCTACGCACACACATGCCAGTGGCCACTTTCCGCCGCCTATGGGAGCTCGGGAAGTGGTTAAAGGTATTACCGGAATTAAGGTTTGTTGATTTGATGCCTGCAGTGTGAGGTTATTGTGTCAGCATGAGGTTCAGCACTTATGAAATCAAGTACATTACTTAGGGAGGGCATTCCAATTTGAGGTACTGCTCACTGATGCCCATTTGGACATGTTGGTTCTCATTGTGTTGCAGTATTAATAAGGGCTTGTGCACACTATCACACTGTGCTGGTTTCAGCAATGCATATGAGTGTGCAATACAAAGGGGCATCCAACACAGACAGTACTACCTGATGGGCACACTTATTCACTGCACAGCATGTGATATAATGTGGTCATTGCTGCAGGGGACAGCCACACAGGAGCCATGCATTTCTGTAAACTCACGGCCACCTGTTTACTTATAGTCCTTACTGTTCCTTTAACATGTTCTGGCTTTACTAATACAGTAGATACCATTGAACAAGTGATATCTTCCTCTCTACCTCATTGCCTATGCCTAGACAAGATGTGGCCTGTACTACAGCATTTGTCTGCAGGCTCATCAGCTCATGCCTGAAGTGTAGCACATATATTCAATATCTGCCACCTGAAACAAGCTTCACTGATTGTCTTGGGTGTCAGATTTTACCAAGCCCTGTATAGACACACTGTGCAGCTCCCTAAATCTAAAAGATGTTCATAGCGTGTGCCATGGAGCCTTTGTGTGCATTTATCTTGCAGATCAGTTAAATGAACTGAATCAAATCCTATATATTCAAAACGATAACAAAACGTTTGAAAGCTGCTCTAAAAATCATTTATATTATATTAAAAAGTATGCCTGTTACTGGCTCAGCTTCATGTTTGAGAGAAGTTCTAAATGAATGTTTTTCTTGCCCGATTTCTTGCTTTACTATTATCTCAGCACTGTATGAATGATAGATGCTTTTGGGTTGCCATCGACAACTACAACAATTTTCTTAACATTATTCAAACATGATGCTGTTTTGTGTGGGCTTGGATTTTGGATAGGAGTTTTAGTAATGCTAGATGAACAATGCCAATACTCGATGAACACAGTCAAATGATTTCAACACATAAAAAGAAGTGAGCATTCTATTGAACTCTTATAAGACATCACAAATCTGTTAAACAGTCTGTCAGCCTTGTGCTCACATAGCACGAAGAAATTCAGAAGCAATAAAAACAGAAATCCCCATTGCTCTCAAAGGAACTTGAAGTGGGATTCCAGATAAAATATTTTTTTGTTTTGAAAGATTGAGAAAGAAATTCAGAGAGATTTCACTCAGTGGAAACTTTGCTCTTCTATATGTAGATACACAGCAAGAAGTTGGACTTTTGTCACTACAGCAGGGATTCCCATTGGACTTATCCCCTTCTTATTACGCTCCGATAGCAACTGTAAAATATTGGATTTACCTAATGTTCTGTCTTCCTAAATAGAAATGGTCTGTTTCTGTCTTGTCATTTCATATTGACAGAGAATGTCCACCAGTCTGTGGTAATTTACCTGTAGAACCAAGAGTAACCAGAGAAGGAATCCCTTGGGTGCCATTAGTCAACTTTAAAATGTGTTGCAATTATTTTGACTGAAGGATCACAGCTTTATACAGAGGAGACGTCACAATTCAGATTGTTATACAAAGAGGTATAGGCTGATGTGACTACAAGTGTGCAAAGGGGAGATTAATGATAGCCTTCTCTGCTCATGTGAAAACTGAGCCTCACTATTAGATTAAATAAACCTCAGTGCACTTATGCAGGGCCGGTTCAAGTAACAATTGGGCCCTAGGGCAAAATTAGCCTGGGGGCCCCCCAACAGACACCCCCCGACCAAAAAGCGTCATTAGAGGCCCTTTGTCGCAGCTAAACTTCCCTCCTGGGCCCCTGAGCTGGCTGCTGACCCTCCCCCAATCACCTCCCAACTTAACAGACTCTGCAGAGTCCCTGGGGAGCAACAGTTAAGATGGGGGAGGGACAACTTGGGAGACCCTACAGGCTCTGGGGCCTGGGGGCAATTGCCCATTTTTTCCTATGGTAGCTTTGGCCCTGCACTTATGCATCAGTTGTGATAGCGATGGCGAGCTATTTCTCCCAGACAGAATGTACCCACTCTTTAGAGCGCCCGGCAAACATGGACTCATTCATTCCATTACGTTAGGAGATGACAAACAACCATCTAATGCTAGGTACACACCATACAATTTTCTGGCAGATTTACGTGCCAGATCGATTATTTCCAACATGTCCGATCTGAATTTCAAATGATTTTTCGATCGTTTTTCAATCATTTTTTCAACCGTTTGATCTATTTTCATAGAACTGAACGAAAATCGATCGAAAAAACAATCAGAAAATCGAAAAATCAATCAAAATTCAGATCGGACATGTTGGAAATAATCGATCTGGCAGATAAATATGCCAGGAAATTGTATGGTGTGTACCTAGCATTAAGCACAGATGTCAAACTCAAGGCCCGTGGGCTGAATGCGTCCATCCTTGCTATTTTATGTGGCCCTTGAGAGCTTCAAATGTGCATCATTGTAAGCAGTGAAAGAATGACAGTACTCTGCCTTCACATCCAGACAAGCACCATGATGACAGTATTTCTGGTTGAAACATTGTCAGTTAGAGCCAGGGTGCAGCAACAACCCACAGGACCCCTCTGGAAAATGATCATGGGCCCCCTCCTGGGATCCAAACCCTCTTGTGTGGCTGGTAATAACACCTACAGACCATCTCCCACCCCCTCCAGAACCCTCTCCCCACATCGCAGAGTAGCGCAGCGGAGCAGTGTAATATTTACCTGCTCCACCAATGCATCGGGTCTCTTCTGTTCTCAGCAGCTGCACGCTCTGTGCTTCCATGCCTCCAGCTTCCGATCACGTGACATGCATTCAGTGCCAGAGGTATGCAGCATGGAGAGTTTGGCTGTCAGAAAGATCAGAGGAGATTAGAAAGATATACATTACAAATGTGATTATATTAAATGCCAATACATTGAAAGGTGCAGGTTTTGCCTTTGAATGCATGAAGGGTTCAGTGGCAAATTAATGAACAAATCTTTCTTAGATACCACAAAGGATCCCATTCTGCTGTGCACCCTGCTATGAATCCTGAGGCCATGAATCTGCCCTATGACTTAAAGGACACGTTCCTGGTAAACCCCAACTAAACCTGAAATTGATGTTCTATTGTTTTAGAAAACAAAACAAAAAAACAAAAACCTGAAATTGAGCAAGGCCAACTCTCAAATCAGTCATTTTGATTAGTATAATTCATAAATATTATTTGCTTGTAACTGAAGTTCCAGATTCAAAACCTCATTTTGAATTTCTACTTCCCTTTCACTTTTCACCTTTATACATGGACTTCACACCTCTAGAGCTTGAGTGATTTCCTGTTATCAGATTAAGGGGTTACAATTTCTCATCAGCTACTTCCTGTGAACTTAAGTGCACCTCCTCATGTACACACAAAATTTACCTCATGCATCACCACACCTTGGGCCATATGTAATTCACTTTTTCTCCTGAGTTTTCTTCTAGGAGATAGTTTTTCATCTTCAGTTTCAATTAACTTTTTAGCACTTTGCAATGGAAAAAGTACCAAAAAGTAGGTGAAAAAGTACTGTCAAAATTATTTTGAGTATTTGTTTGCTTGCTGGCAGTGTAAAAGGCCTTTTATTTACAAGTTGTGAACCTATCACCTAGGAGAAAAAGTTAATTGCATATGGCCCCTAGACTGTTTTTCACCTTATCCTTATAAAACATTGTATGCACCATCAAGCAAATAAGTACTAGAAATATGTCAAGAAAAATATTGAACTTAAATTAGGAACAATTTTTTTTAATTATTTTTCTTTTTGCAAAGTTAGTTTATAGATAAAGGGAAAAACAGGTAAAAAGAGAGCAGTTATTTCCACAAATAATTACATTTAATGAAACAAACTAGAACACCACAAGGGGGTCTTTAATCAAGATTATAAAACGAAAGAAGACCATTGAGGATTTCACCAGTTGGGACATGGAATTTGATGAATAAAAGAAGAATGTCATGTTTTAGGTTCTTTTTTGGGGGGTTCATTTTGCAGGCAGGGTTAAAGCAGACCTCCAGAGTGAATCCTAAAATCCGGCAGCCTGCAAGTAAAACAAAGTTATATTTACCCGAGAATCCTTGTCCGCAATGCCGTCCCAAAATGCCAAGCTGTACACATGCCAAATTCACCCTAGATTTTTGTCCTAGATGGTCTTTATCAGCTGCCCCAGCCACATTTTATCTAGCGAGTGTAAATAGCTTTACAACTCATGTAAATGGTCTTTATTATTCATTTTACCTAGTTACTTTACACTAGTGATCAGATCAGGTAGATACACAGTAGAGATGGTCAATGAGGTGCTAACACTTCCCATTTGCATGGAAGATTTATGTGAATTATATACCATTGGGAATGTGATGGATGCACATCAGCAGGAAATGCATTTGATTGGCTTATTGTCAATTAGCATACAATGTGTACTCAATTTGCCTGCAAGCTAGATGTATTTGCATGTCATTGACCCACAGAAAGCTGCATGGCATGTGGCTGCCCGTAGGGGACTCTGTGTGAGCGTGGCATTCCCAGCTAGCATGCTGCTAGTATAATGGGAGGAAATATGATGAATGCCATTCCAGACTGAAAGCAACATGATTGCATTCCTCTAGCTTATGTTCCCTAATGGTTACTAAAGCATTTCTTTACATAATGTGTCAAAGAGCCATTTTATATAAAACACAGGTATTTCATAACTATTTTATATGCGAGACAATTTAATAATGTTTACAGATAAATATGTAAATGATTGAGGAAATACTATTTTAAAGAAATATAATAATACAGTGGGTGCATTTTTCCCACACACCCCGTGCGGACAATGGACATGATTTGCGTGTGGAGGAAAAAAGTTTTTGCCATATATTTAGAAAGGGGTCCTTCACAGCATGAGGATGTAGCTATGGCAAACTCTTTATCTGCATTTAAAGAGGGCTTGGATGCTTTCCTCCCATTGAAGGGCATCCACGGCTACAATTACTATTTAATTCCCGGGAGAGTTGATCCAGGGATCTATCTGACTGCCAACTGGAGTTGGTAAGGTATTTTTCCCTTTTAAGGCTAATTGGCCCAGGCCTTGTAAGGTTTTTTGCCTTGTGGATCAACTGGGATATGTGCTGGTTTAGGAGAGTGGTTTTTTTTTGTTTCTTTCTGGTTGAATTTGATGGATGGATGTCTTTTTTTCAATCAAACTAACTATGTCACTATGGGGCCTGGTGCACAATAGTGCATTAAAGTTCTACGTGCAAGGAGGAGTGCATGACAATTTTGCTCTTGATAAAACGAAGAAGCATTGCATGTTAACCCTGTGTGCTGTGGGCACTATTGGATTAATGCACACTTTGCTATGGTATTATTACTGCTGTAATGCCTACAACACTAAAGGGTAAATGCTTCCCAACACACAGCAACTTTACTGCACTGTTGTGCATCAGGCCTCTAGTGAGGTAAATGTGTAAATACGGTTCAAGCCTATAAAGAACTAAGCTGTATTTTTTTTCACCGTAAGGGTTAAACTTCCAGGTCTCTGAATTACTATTTCCCTCCAGACTATTAGCATAAGGCCCCTTTTACACTTAATTAGTTGCTCTCAGTTATAACTGAAAGAAAACTGATTTTCAAAGTAATGCCCATATTTTCCTACTGCCTCTTTTACACTTAACGCGTTTTAACTGAAATCTTTTAACCAATGCACTGCTTTGGAAAAAACGCGTACCAATGCGCACTAACGCGTACTAACGCACACTAACGCACACCAACTGTGATTAAGTGTAAACGGGGCCTAAAGGCCCATACACACGTCGGATTTCCGTGAACGACGGGTCGTTTGAACGTCCCGTCGTTCAGTCGTTCGCCCGCTAAATCAGGCGTGTGTACAGACTGTCGTTCGCTTGATAAGAGTGAGTTTGAGCAATCCGCCCGGCGGATCGCTCAAACTCAGTCTTATCACGCGAACGACAGTCTGTACACACGCCAGATTTAGCGGGCGAACGACTAAACGACGGGACGTTCAAACGACCCGTCGTTCACGGAAATCCGACGTGTGTATGGGCCTTTACTCTCACTGATAACTAGTTCCAGGGTAGAAGATTCTTGCATGGGAAGGAGACAATGATGAGATAAGGTAATGGATTAAAAAAGTCATTATAGGGCTGAGAAATGTCTAAAACTCTAATTCAGCTGATAAAGTACACACTTTGATCTTATTTTTTAGCTTTTAAACACAAATTAGGAATTATGGATGCCACTGTAATACATAATTATTTTGTGTTACGTGGAGGGGATCAAAGGGTGGGACTTAATCCAACACTTTAATCTGAGTAGCCCAACATTGTTGTGCCAGACTAGAACTGGCTGTGGGAAAGGAATTGGGGAGTTCCCATGCGCCACATTCTATTTATATTACATGGCACAGCGGCACAATGCTGGGGTCAGTGGTTATCAAAGTTTTGTACTGAGTCCAACACTGTAATCTGAAGAGGCTGACGCTGTGTTGGATTATTTCCAACTCCATCTCCCCTAGTGGCCGCCATTATGCTCCTTGTCAGACCAAGTCCAACAGTGGATTGGAAAGGGTTACCTGTGTATGGTTTTGTTGCCTTTACTAGCTAATAACAGTCTCATATTGTATATTAAGTAAATAGATATGTACACAAGTTACAATTAGGTTAAAGATAAGGTTTGCATTACACAGGAGTTAAAGTGTTTAGGTTAGGTGAGGTTAAGGCTAGGGATATTGTGGAAGAGGGGTAGCAGTTATGAAGAGGTTACTGGGGTTAAGCAAGGGATTGGGGTGTGGTTAGTTATATGGCAGTGGAGGTAGTTAATGTTAGGCTACATGGAGCGGTCAGGAAAGTCCAGCTGGGACCAGTAACAATCTGGATATTCAGATTACTAGTTGCATACCTGTATCTGATTCAGTTAAACAGTGATGAAACACATTTGTTCTCTATTTAAATTAAATTTTTGCAACTTCTGATTGTGGATTGGTGAGTCCAACAAATAGCTTTCTAGTCTGGCTTTCCGAACTGATATATTTCATGAACTTTTTAACATCTCTTTAGGGATTCCATTAATTGTGATGTGATTTTAAAACATTGCAGTGACTACTTTTCAGTCATCAGTGACATGGTACAATGCTCTACAGATGTTCAGCCACTAATATAATTAAAATTAAATTTGTTCAGTTGGTTGGTTGTGTGAGTAACAGAGTGTTCACTTTGCCACATGAGTGATTTGAGTTTTGGATAATTTTGTTTCTTATATCAATAATTTAAAATTCAAGAGGTGCTCGCTCATATTTAGTTTGTCTAAAATTACATTTTAGTGAAAAATCATTCAGTGTGGAAAGCATGCAATAGTAGGGGAATTCAGGATGGAGTAAATGTATAAATTCCAGCATTACAACCCCCTTAGAGAATAGTTAATGATTATTATTATGGAATTATATAGCGCCAGCTATATCCACAGTATCCATGGCGATGTACAAGGCAAACTACGGACATTTACAAGGCAGCTAAAAGACAATTATGCATTGTACATGAAGGGGGAAAGAGCCCTGCACAAATGAGCTTATGATTTAAAAGATTAAGGGGTACCACAAGTAGGAGGGAAGCAGGGCCGTAATTATGGTGAAGCAACCAAAGTGACTGCTGGGGGTGGGTAGGAGTTTACCTTTACCACCATCGGGTCTCTCCAGCACTCTCGGTGCAGCTGCTAGGTGTCCTCTGCCTTCCTGTTGGCCTGAGTTTCTCCGCATGTCTCGTGACTTAACATGGCATGCTGAAAACTAAGAGGAAGGCGGCGGGAGAGCGGAAAATACAGGAAGTCTCCGGGGCTGCAGCAGACGCTAGAGGCAGCTGCCGCTTGGTCTCCCCTGTCTTCAACTCTGTATCTCTGCTCGCTACTAAACCAGGAAGTAGCGAGCAGTATACAACGTTGGAGACATATCGGAGACCAAGCGGCAGCTGCCTCTAGCGTCTGCTGCAGCCCCGGAGACTTCCTGTATTTTCTGCTCTCCCGCCGCGCATACCGGGAGGGGGGCCCCCGAGGTGAGGGAGGGAGGATAGGAGTCGGGCCCCCCACCCGGATAGCTACCCACCCACCCGGCTACCTTACCCACCGGCTACCTACCCGGCTACCTAACCACCCACCCAGCTACCTAACCACCCTGCCGGCTACCTAACCACCCGGCTACCTACCTACCTGGCTACCTACCCACCCACCCGGCTACCTACCCACCCGGCTACCTAACCACCCTGCCGTCTACCTACCCACCCGGCTACCTACACCCCCACCCGACTACCTACCCGGCTACCTACCCACCCGGATACCTACACACCCACCCGGCTACCTACCCGGCTACCTAACCGCCCACCTGGCTACCTACCCGGCTACCTAACCACCCACCCAGCTACCTAACCACCCACCCGGCTACCTACCCGGCTACCTAACCACCCACCCGGCTACCTACCCGGCTACCTAACCACCCACCCGGCTACCTACCCGGTTACCTAACCACCCTGCCTGCTACCTAACCACCCGGCTACCTACCCGGCTACCTACCTACCCGGCTACCTACCCACCCACCCGGCTACCTACCCACCCGGCTACCTACTCGGCTACCTAACCACCCTGCCGGCTACCTACCCACCCGGCTACCTACACCCCCACCCGGCTACCTACCCGGCTACCTAACCACCCACCCGGCTACCTACACACCCGGATACCTACACACCCACCCGGCTACCTACCCGGCTACCTAACCACCCACCCGGCTACCTACCCACCCGGCTACCTACCCGGCTACCTAACCACCCACACGGCTACTTACCCACCCGGCTACCTACCCGGCTACCTAAACACCCACCCGGCTACCTACCCGGCTACCTAACCACCCACCCGGCTACCTAACCACCCACCCGGCTACCTACACACCCTGCCGGCTACCTACCCACCCGGCTACCTACACCCCCACCCGGCTACCTACCCGGCTACCTAACCAGCCACCCGGCTACCTACACACCCGGATACCTACACACCCACCCGGCTACCTACCCGGCTACCTAACCACCCACCCGGCTACCTACCCACCCGGCTACCTACCCGGCTACCTAACCACCCACACGGCTACCTACCCACCCGGCTACCTACCCGGCTACCTAACCACCCACCCGGCTACCTACCCGGCTACCTAACCACCCACCCGGCTACCTACACACCCACCAGGCTACCTACCTACCCACCCACCCGGCTACCTACCCACCCGGCTACCTACCAACCCACCAGGCTACCTACCTAAAGACCCACCAGGCTACCTACCTACCCACCCACCCAGCTACCTACCCACCCATCTACCCACCCACCAGGCTACCTACCCACCCGCCTACCCAGCCACCCACCAGGCTACCCACCCGGCTACCCAGCCACCCACCAGGCTACCTACCCACCCGGTTAAGGGCTACCTACCTACCCACCCGGCTGCCTACCTACCTACCCACCAGGCTACCTACCCACCAGGCTACCTACCCACTCACCCACCAGGCTACCTATCCACCCAACCACCCCCATGGGAGCTGCACGCCGGATGGAGGCTGGGACAGGTGGTCTGCTGCTGCAGGTGAGTAAATGTTTTTTTTTATTATTTATTTTAGCAGGTGTATGTTCTGGGCAGGTCTGCCACATGATTGCGTGTATGTTCTGGGCAGGTCTGCCACATGATTGCATGTATGTTCTGGGCAAATTTGCTACATGATTGCATGTGTTTTCTGGGCAAATCTGCCGACATGATTGCACGTATTTTCTGGGCATATCTGCCGACATGATTGCACGTATTTTCTGGGCATATCTGCCTACATGATTGCACGTATTTTCTGGGCATATCTGCCGACATCATTGCACGTATTTTGTGGGCATATCTGCCGACATCATTGCACGTATTTTGTGGGCATATCTGCCGACATCATTGCACGTATTTTTTGGGCATATCTGCCGACGTGATTGAATGTATTTTCTGGGCATATCTGCCGACATGATTGCACGTATTTTCTGGGCATATCTGCCGACATGATTGCACGTATTTTCTGGGCATATCTGCCGACATGATTGCACGTATTTTCTGGGCATATCTCCCGACATGATTGCACGTATTTTCTGGGCATATCTGCCGACATGATTGCACGTATTTTCTGGGCATAT
Organism: Hyperolius riggenbachi; assembly: GCF_040937935.1. Lineage (NCBI taxonomy): Eukaryota > Metazoa > Chordata > Amphibia > Anura > Hyperoliidae > Hyperolius > Hyperolius riggenbachi. Next base: position 210,624,481 of record NC_090649.1, on the reverse strand, counting down.
CTGCCGACATGATTGCACGTATTTTCTGGGCATATCTGCCGACATCATTGCACGTATTTTCTGGGCATATCTGCCGACTTGATTGCACGTATTTTCTGGGCATATCTGCCGAAATGATTGTACGTATTTTCTGGGCATATCTGCCGACATGATTGCACGTATTTTCTGGGCATATCTGCCGTCATGATTGCACGTATTTTCTGGGCATATCTGCCGACATGATGTGTATTTTCTTGAGAAAACCTGCACAATTATGTGAATTTTCTGGGGAAAGGGTCACCAAAACTTGGGCCCACTGTCTTTGCGTTGCACTTTTCAAGGGAACCTGAGGTGAGAATAATCTTGAGGCTGCCATATTTCTCTCCTTTTAAGCAATACCAGTTGCCTGGCTGCCGTGCTGGTCCTCTGCCTCTTATTCTTTCAACCATAGACCCTGAACAAGCATGCAGCAGGTCAGGGGTTTCTGACAATATTGTCAGAACTGACAAGATTAGCTGCATGCTTGTTGCTGGTGTAATTCAGTTTATTACTGCAGCCAAATAGATCAGCAGGGCCGCCAGGCAACTAGTATTGTTTAAAAGGAAATAAACCCTCACCCCGGGTTCTCTTTAAGTTAGTTAGCTCCGCCCTCATCCGGTCATTGCCACGCCCAGGTTCTATCCACACCTACTTTTTGCCGCCGCAGGTTGTAGCCACGCCCATCGTAGGGGGCCCACAATTACAATTTTGCACAGGGGCCCACTGCTGGCTGTGTCCGCCACTGGTTGGGAGCTACCGCACTGTGCACATGCTTGTTATTGTGTGTGTACAAGGCTTTGGGATGTTTCATTGTATCCTTTATGTGATAGACAGCCAAGGGATGGACTGACAGGGTAGGACAGCATTAGAGAAGTGAGAGGAGGGGTGAATTAGTCGTGCCGCAGAGTTCACATTGGACTGGAAACTGCTGGTTAGCAGGCAGGCCACAGAGGAAGGAGTTGCAGAAATCAAGATGTGAGACAACCGTGGCCTGCACAAGGAGTTTAAGGTGGATAGTGAGTCGATGTATAAGTGGCCCACGACCATAGTATAGATGAAGAAGGGAATGGGTCAAAGGACCAATCTTTAGTTGGGTGCTGGAGGGTATGTATAGGTCATTTCACTATATTCTCTAAAAGTATTAAAAGCTTATTATTAAATGTAACATTTCATGTTTGTTATTACATTTTACTTTAAACATATACACTAGTCGCTTTGTAATTCAGTGTTTTGAAATAATTTTTTTAGTTTTAGATTGCAGCCAGCTATGAATATCTAAAAGGGTCTGTAAGATCAGAAACATCAAATTCATACAACATGAAATCCACACACTTTGGTGCACTCTCTAAGTGCCAGCAGGGCCGGATTTAGACCAAGGCCTCCACAGGAGCAAGGGCACCAAAGCAGCAGGCTAAACTGGTGCAGCATTTGCAAGCTTGCAAATGCTGCAATGCAGAGAGGTTAGGCGAGCGCCTGACCGCAGTACTCTGCTGCTAGCCATCTGTGTAGCAGTCATCTTGCTCTCTGTGCACGTTTGCATTGTGGCCGGCGGCTATGGATTTGGACAGCAAAGGGGGGAGGGGTCATCTGGCTGCCTATACTGGGGGGGGGGGGGTGTCATCAGGCTACCTATACTAGAGGGAAAGGGAGGAGGGGTCATCTGGCTACCTATACTGGAGGGAAGGGGGGTGGGTCATTTCGGTACCTATACCGAAGTGGGGCGGCTGGTGACAGTGGCCTTTGGCAATAAAGAGTACAAATCTGGCCCTGAGTGCCAGGCGGCCTAGTAACACCCCAGTAACTTTTCCTGCACTTTACTTTACAGTACACCTGTCATCTGCACACATCAAGTGGAATAGTAATTCATAATAATCCAGACTCTCACATTTAAAGCAGTGATGAGGGATAATGTTTGCATTAAAAATAATCAACTGCCATAAACCTGTTTTCTTCTAGGCTACACCTGTTGTATTCTTTCTTAACCACTTGAGGACCCACCCTTTACCCCCCCTTAAGGACCAGCGCTGTTTGTTTGGATCTGTGCTAGGTGGGCTCTGCAGCCCCCAGCACAGATCCGCGGCCACACAGAGCGATCAGATCGCCCCCCTTTTTTTCCCCCTATGGGGATGATGTGCAGGGGGGGTCTGATCGCTCCTACCTGCAGGCATGTTGCGGGGGGGGCACCTCAAAGCCCCCCTCCGCGGCGACATTCTCCCCCCTCCCTCTCCTACCTGCTCCCCCGGGAGATCTGGGCTGCACAGGACGCTATCCGTCCTGTGCAGCCAGTGACAGGACGTCCCCTGTCACATGGCGGCGATCCCCGGCCGCTGATTGGCCGGGGATCGCCGATCTGCCTTACGGCGCTGCTGCGCAGCAGCGCCGTACAAATGTAAACAAAGCGGATTATTTACATCGGCGGCCCGCAGGCTATTCACGGAGCCCCCCGCCGTGAATTGACAGGAAGCAGCCGCTCGCACGAGCGGCTGCTTCCTGATTAATCAGCCTGCAGCTGGCGACGCAGTACTGCGTCGCTGGTCCTGCAGCTGCCACTTTGCCGACGCACGGTATAAGCGTGCGGTCGGCAAGTGGTTAAAGGGACCCTGGGCGCAACATAAAATTAAATTTGGACTTACATGGGGCAGGGGCATAACTAGAAATCATTGGGCTCCACAGCAAAACTGTGGATGGGGCCCCTCCCCCCTCGCTTTCTGCATTGGTAAACTGAGAACCAATGTTAACCCATTCGCGTTCCGTCGTTTTCACGTGAGAAATGTTCACCTCCCATTCATTAGCCTATAGCTTTATCACTACTTATCACAATGAACTGATCTATATCTTGTTTTTTCCGCCACCAATTAGGCTTTCTTTGGGGGGTACATTTTGCTAAGAGCCACTTTACTGTAAATGCATTTTAACAGGAAGAATAAGAAAAAAATGGAAAAATTCATTATTTCTCAGTTTTCAGCCATTATAGTTTTAAAATAATACATGCCTCCATAATGTCCCGGTTATTACACCGTTAAAATTATGTCCCTATCACAATGTATGGCGACAATATTTTATTTGGAAATAAAGGTGCATTTTTTCCATTTTGCATCTATCACTATTTACAAGTTTAACATAAAAAAAATATAGAAATATTTCATCTTTACATTGATATATAACCACTTCCCAACTGAGGGGTTTTACCCCCTGACCACCAGAGCAATTTTCACCTTTCAGCGCTCCTTCCATTCATTCGTCTATAATTTTATTATTACTTATCGCAATGAAATGAACTATATCTTGTTTTTTTCGCCACCAATTAGGCTTTCTTTAGGTGGGACATTATGCCAAGAATAATTTTATTCTAAATGTGTTTTAATGGGAAAATAGGAAAAAATGTGGGAAAAAATTTATTATTTTTCAGTTTTCGGCCTTTATAGTTTTTAAATAATGCATGCTACTGTAATTAAAACCCATTAAATGTATATGCCTATTTATCCCGGTTATAAAACCGTTTAAATTATGTCCCTATCACAATGTTTGCCGCCAATATTTTAGTTGGAAATAAAGGTGCATTTTTTTCAGTTTTGCGTCCATCCCTAATTACAAGCCCATAGTTTATAAAGTAACAGTGTTATACCCTCTTGACATAAATATTTAAAAAGTTCAGTCCCTAAGGTAACTATTTATGTATTTTTTTTTAATTGTAAATTTTTTATTTTTTTTTATTACAAAAAAAAAAAAATTGGGGAGTGTGGGAGGTAAGGAGTTAATTTTTTGTGTAAAACAAGTTTATTTGTGTGTAAAAAATGGTTAGGATGTAGTTTTACTATTTGGCCACAAGATGGCACCATTACCAATTTGTTTCATACGACCTGCAAGCGTCCTTCTGGACTCTTGCAGGAAGTAGAAAGAGGCTGGGACTTTGTTATTTTTTCACAATGATCGGGCTGCTCAGCCGAGCGGCAGCAGATCATTGCGGGGCTGAGATCAACGAACGGGAATGGATTTTCCCGTTCATTGATCTCCGGGCGAGCGGGCGGCGGCGTGTTTACTAGCGGCGGGCGGCGTGTTTACGAGCGGGAGCGCGGACAGCGGCGGGAGTGCGCAGAGTACGGATTTCTCCGTCCCTGGGGGTGAAAGGATGGAAAAAGGGGCGGAGAAATCCGTACGCGCGGGGGTAAAGTGGTTAAAAAGTTTAGACCCTTACGTAAATATTTACATTTTTTTTTTTTTTATTGTAATGGTTTTTTTTTATAGTAAACATTTTATTTGGGTAGTTTTGGGAGGGTGGAAGGTAAACAATAGATTTATAATGTAAATGTGTGTTAATTTTTTTTTTTTTTACTTTCAGTTGTAGTATTACTTTTTGGCCACAAGATGGCGGCCAAGAGTTTGTTTACATGACGTCACTCTAAGCGTAACACACGCTTAGAGCGACGCATGGGGGAGGTGACAGCCAGAAAAAGCACAGCTTCCGAGAGAAGCTGTCGCTTTTTCAGCGGGGGAGAGCAATCAGTGATCGGGCACCATAGCCCGATTCACTGATTGCCTGGCTAACGAACCGCGTGCCGGGAGCGCGCGTGCACGCGCGATCGGCCGCGGGAGCACGCGGTAGCGCGCATGGTTCCTGGACGTAGATTCTACGTCCAGGAACCAAAATAGGTTAATCAATTGGCTAGTGCACACTTGAATATGTTTTCCCCATGCAGATAAAAACAGACAGCAGTCAACACTGCACGCATTTTCTCTATCAATTACATTAGCTTCTGTGATAAACGTGCATGTTTTCACACATACAGACACACATGGTGTGCAGAAAACACATACAGAAAACTGACAGACAAGTGTGCTAGCCTCAGCTTATTACACTCACTCTGTCCATCTCTGATGGAGCAGAACTGGCTCTGCAGACTCCTCCAGCATCACTACAGTACAGAGCACTTGGGGAGAGGTAGAGAGGTTGGGGGCTGGGCACTGTACGGAAGAGCCTGCTGCACACTGAATAGGGACTGTCTACAAATATTTGTCTACAAAACTTTGTATGATTTGTTATCAGTGGCTGAGCAGATGCAGTCATTAGAACAATTGTGCAGAGCAGAAAGTTTTTTCTTTCCTAGCCCTTAGTTGTCAGTCTCTCAGGACAGAGAAAAGAAACTTCTCCACCCATGGGGCCCCCTGCGGCTGCATCCCTTGCAAGGTCTATTGTTACACCCCTGACCTGGGGCTTCCTTCAGTGCCCCGTAGCCCACAAGGACTCCCTGCATCTTCCTGGTCCCTTCCGTGGTCCTGGTCCCGGCTCCGTTAATCTGGTGACTTCTCCTGAAGGCGCCAATGCACGCCCTTGCTGAGAGTCATCACACTGGCCGATGTAAGAGTCCTGCGCATGCGCGGTCCAGTCTTAGAGAACCGCACATGCGCAGGACTCTTACACAGACCTTCGTGATGGTGTGCACGGGTGACTTCAGCCTAAATCACCGGATTACCAGAGTCAGGACTAATTTCCTTAGTGGTAATCCCAAGTCAGGCTCGGGATGGAAATCCCAACTCATATGCAGAAGATGGTATGTTTTTATCTTGTTTTTAGGGTCTAAAAAGCTTGTGAAAAAAATGTGCACGGCTTTTAGACCTTCAATCTGGAAATAATCACCAGGGAGTGGTGAAGAAAGGAACAAACCTAGGCAGGCATCCTCAGGTCCTACCCCTCTCCTGCGGCTGCCTCCCCCATGTGATTGCACCCTCCCTCCCTACATCTGCTACCTTCCCAATGATTGCTGCCCTAGCCTCTGCATTAAACCAGAGAATGGTGCAGAGTTTCCTCAGGAGCCAAGCAAAGAACAAGGAAGAGGAGCCAAGGAGGGAGCCCCACCAGTTATTTTTAATGACAGTGAATAGTGTAACACAGGCAGGAAATCTGCTAGGCACTCATCGTGTAAATAATGGTGTAACAGTTTTATCTTCTAGTTCTTTGTTCTTATCATTCCAGAGCGCACAGTGCTTTGTCTAATGATGCAGGCAGCCCATTAATAATGAGGCACATTTAAAACATTCCAGCATATAAAACTGTCAAACATCAAAGAAGCTGTCAGATTTAACTAATTTCGGACCGAAGCCTTAAGTACCAGAGGTTTTTTTCTTTTTACCCTTTCTGTTCTCTGTGATTGGGTCACAGTGATCAGGAGGTCTAGAGCCAATGAAAATGGCTCCTAACCGAATTACAGAGCTCAGCTGTCTTTAGACAGCTGAATTCTGAGCCAGCGGGGATGCAATATTGCGACTCGGGATGGGGCGGTGTTGAAACTATGCAGCGCCAGACTTAGGCAGCCACAAGTGCGGCGTGGTTTTAACTACACGCAGCCCCGACCGGATAAAAAATAAACACAAATAAGAACTTAAGGGCTGTTTAGACTGACTATAAATGTAATGTAGCACTGACTCCCACAGGAGCTGCTGTAAGAGTTGGGTTCTCTTACTGTCCCCAGTGATGACCCGTCCTGTGAAAGGACCCTCTAATACTCCGACACACCAATAACTATAAGGGGTTTTATTAGGGGCAGACAAGATGCCCTGAGAGAAGGGTGTGGGCAAACAGGGTTCACAATGGTATAGGGGTACAATGGCATCAGATAAAAGCAACAGCTTAGTGACAATGGGTTAGTGAAGCAGAAATAGCAGTTCCATGGTGCAACAGTCATAAATAGAGTTTGTTCCCCTGTCCACCCGTGAAGAGACTCTGCCCCTTAATGCACTGGGTGAGAGAGAGACAAAACTGCTGTACAATTCTTAACAATCAAACAGGCAAACAGTTATATGCAATTCACACAAATAGCAGAGGAGGTGCAACTAGCTACTGCACTTAGCTAAAACATTTCAAAACCCTGACTAACCACTGGCCAGTGGTGAAACTGCTATAAAGTCTGCTAGCGATGGGGCCCATTCAAGTTACAGTTGGAGCGCTCAGACCTTCAAGAGAAGGTATTTGTAATCCACATGGCACGACCAGCTCTCCAAAGGACTCTGAGCTGAGAGGGGCAGTGGCCCCTTCTCGCTCGCCAGGCGAAGGCACAATTAAACGCAAAGTACTGTGGCCACAGGCCCCTCACCCATCTAGTCGCTGCAGCAAGAAACCCTCAGGAAGGGCTTGTCCTCTGGGCTGGGTGAGATGATTCCTCCTGTCTGGTCGCTGGTGGCTTGTTTCGCGTCCAACTCCTTGCTATCCTGGCTTCAAAGCATCAATTGGAGCCTGATTGTACTCCTCTTTCTGCCCTGGTCCGTTCCTCTGAACCACACGAAGATTGCTTACGCAGAGGCTGGGACAGAGAGATCCTCATGTCTCTCCAGCCTCTCTCCTTTGTTCTCCTCTTCCTCCTTTTGTCCTCTCCCTTCCTCCTGTCCTCCCCCCCATCACCCCCCTCTGTCCACTTCCTTTAACTCTGCAAGAGGGGTGAGGTTGCCATCTTGTGGTGGGTATAGATATTGCAGTCTCAATCCACTGATGTTACACTCTCCCCCCACTGAAAGTCTTTGGCCCCCAAAGAACAAAGTTTTAACTACCAATTATCTAACTTAATACCTACATGTAACTAGGTAACTGAAGCTATCCTGAGTTGTGGGCAGTGTGACTTCCCACCATGGTGTGTCGGGTACAGGGCAGAAGGTATCACACACTGGTACAGTGGTCTGATGGACTTGTGTCTTAGTAGATCTGCAGACGGTGGGGATGGCTTCTTCAGAACTGTTTCCTCTGGAGTCATATGTCAACCTCAGGGGAGGTTTGATCTGTCGCTTGGTTCTCTGCTCCATAGGCTCTAGGGGTTCTCTGGCAGGGAATTCAGTTGCAACCTCTCTCGCGGGGGATTCTGTTACAATCTCCCGAGGTGGCATTGATGGGGTCTCAGCCATAGTTTGGGGCTCTCCTTCCTCTTCAGGCTCAGTGGGTACCTGTTCTGGCCCCTCCTCAACCTGAGCCCGTGGTATGAATTCTTGTGCATCAGCTCTTAATGGCCTAGAGTAGTTGTCCTCTATAGGCGGTGTGGAAACAATGGGGTCAAACCGCCACAGCCATTCCATCTCCAGGTCCTCTTCCTCGTCATCCTCTTCTTCCACTGCAGTAGAAGGCAATTGTGACCGAGTTACTGGGGTTCGTTTAGGCAGGGGTGGTTCACGTGGAGGGGGCACCCGCACTGTTTCATTCAGTGGTAGAAGGTGATTGCGGTGCCAAGTCTTCAAGGGCCCTGTCTTCCCCTCTGGACGGAGCTGATACACTGGAAGGCCGGGCAACCGTGCACAAACAATGTATGGCTGTGAGCTCCACCGGTCAGCTAACTTCTGCTTCCCGTGAAGGCCCAGGTTCCTCAATAACACCCGGTCACCCGGTTGTAAGTCATGGACCCGAACCCTCAGATCATATCTTCTCTTGTTTTGCTGTTCCCGAATATTGGAAGCACTTTGGGCCTTTTCATAGGCAGTTTTCAGGTTCCTCCGAAGTCGGTCAACATAGCCTTTATGAGATGCAGCTGAAGTCCCATCAGTGGAGGTGCCAAAGGCAAGATCCACTGGTAGTCGAGCTTCTCTTCCAAACATTAGCATGTAAGGTGAATATCCTGTTGTATCATGCTTTGTGCTGTTGTATGCATGGACCACTGCTGAGACATATTTACTCCAGTGCTGCTTCTTTTCAGAGGTAAGTGTCCCTAACATATTCAAAAGTGTGCGATTGAACCGCTCGGGTTGTGGATCGCCCTGGGGGTGGTAAGGAGTAGTCCGTGACTTTTGCACCCCCAGCACTTGCAATAACTCTCTGATGAGTTTACTCTCAAAGTCTCGACCTTGGTCTGAATGAAGCTGCTGCGGTAGTCCATAATGGACAAAGAACTTCTCTACTAGGACTTTTGCTACTGTGGAAGCTTTTTGGTCCCTTGTGGGGAAAGCTTGGGCGTATCGGGTGAAGTGATCAGTCACCACTAAGATACTTCCTTGTCCGCTCATATCTGGTTCCAGGCACAGGAAATCCATGCATACCAACTCCATGGGGCCTTGGCTCTGTAGGTGACCCATTGGGGCAGATCTAGTGGGCAAGGTCTTTCGTTGTATACACCGCAGACATGAGTGGCAGTAGCTTTCTATTTCAGCCCTCATACAGGGCCAGTAGAATCTATCTTTGACTAGGCCGAGAGTCCTCTCTGCTCCCAAATGACCATGGTCATCATGCAAGGCCACTAAAATTGTCTCTCTGTGTTTTTCAGGAAGGAATAACTGCCACTTTTCTTCCAGATCATCAACAGGAGCTCTACGGTAGACCAGTCCGTCTCGGAGCTGTAGCCGATTCCATTCTCTGTAAACCATCTTGGCCTTCTCAACAGATTCAGTTTGCAGGAGCTCTGGTCGTTGGCTTTCTAGGGCCTCCAGGGTCAGTCGGCAGAGGGGATCTTCTGACTGGTCCTGCTTCAGATCCTTTTTTCTAAGGATGGGCAAGCTCCCATCCTTCAATTGGGTCAGGTTGCAGTAGAGTTTGGGGACCCCTTTTGTACTGACTCCAACAACTTCAGCCCCTGTCACTCCTCTGACCCAATGTTCTGCCCCCTGGCACAAGGCTTGTATCCCTTCTGGGGTCAGCTGAGTCCAGTCTCTTTCCGAAGCTCCAGTGTTATGAGGCCTTCTGGACAGGGCATCAGCATCTCTGTTCCCCACTCCTGGTCGATACTTCAAGCTGAAGCGGAACTCAGCCAGTGCAGCTAGCCATCTGTGTCCTGTAGCATCTAACTTAGCAGTAGTGAGGATGTAGGTGAGTGGGTTGTTGTCTGTCTTGACAACAAATTCAGCCCCATACAGGTAGTCCCTAAGCTTGTCTACTACTGCCCATTTAAGAGCCAAGAACTCCAGCTTGTGGGTAGGATAGTTCTTCTCAGATGGGGAGAGACTTCGACTCACATAAGCAACAGGTCTTAGATGCCGTTCATGCTCTTGGTACAGCACTCCACCGAGCCCTTCTCTACTAGCATCCACATGCAGTTCATAAGGAAGAGTAGGATCAGCATAGGCTAGGACTGGGGCATGGGTTAGACTCCACTTCAGCTGCTGAAATGCTTCCTCACAACGATCGGACCACTCTTCCTGTATTGACTCTCGAGGTCTTCTGGGCCCTTTGGCTGATTGAGCCTCGTCTGAAATTTTCGAGTCACTTTCCTCACCTTCATTCTTTAAGAGCTCAGTAAGGGGTTGGGCCATCTTGGCAAAACCCTCCACAAATCTTCGGTAATAGGAGCAAAACCCCAGGAATGATCTCAATCCCGCTACATCTTGCGGTCTAGGCCAATTGACCACAGCTTCCAGCTTCTTGGGGTCTGTGGCCACGCCTTCAGCTGAGACTACATGCCCCAGATAGGTGACAGACGGTTGGCAAAACTGGCACTTCTCAAGGGACAGTTTCAGTCCTTCTTCCTGAAGTCGACTCAGTACTTTCTCCAGCCTTTGCTCATGCTCCTCCAGTGTTCTTCCAAAGACAATCACGTCATCCAGATACACCAAGACTTCTAGCAGATGCATGTCTCCCACTGTGCGCTCCATCAGCCTCTGGAAGGTTGCAGGCGCTCCTGAAAGACCTTGAGGCATTCTTTCAAATTCGTAGAACCCCAAAGGGCAGATAAAAGCGGTCTTCTCTTTGTCATCGGGGTGCATGGGAATTTGGTAATACCCACTGCGCAAATCCAGTACACTGAACCACTTAGCTCCTGTTAGGCAATGTAGGGCATCTTCTATTCGTGGGGTTGTGTACTGATCTGGGGTGGTACGACGGTTAAGAGTGCGATAGTCTATGCACATTCGGATGGAACCATCCTTCTTCCGAACCACCACTATGGGAGAGGCATAGGGACTTCGGGATTCACGGATCACTCCAGCTCTCTTCAACTCTGCAATCTGTTCCCTCAAATCTTCCAAATCCCCAAATGGAATCCGACGAGATCTCTCTCTGAAAGGCTTGTCTTCCTGTAGGCGTATGCGATGTTGAGTACTTTTCGCACACCCAACATCAAATTCACTCTTGGAGAATAACTCTTGCCGTTTCAGAAGCAGGGCTTGAATCCTGCTCTTCCATTCTGGAGAGATCGGGGAGTCTGCTGGGTAGAAGCAGTCTACAGGGATTCCATCTTCAGTTCCCCCCACTGAAAGGGATGGCGAAATTGGGGTGACTGAGCCTACCTGTCCAAGAAGCATCCGGGCTTTGATCCTCACTGGGGAGTCAGTGGTGTTACAAACACTGACGGAGATCTTTCCTTGAGCCTTCTGTAGTGCCTTTGTTGGGATCACTTCAGGGATCAACTCTATCCTGGGGGCTGTCTTCTCTCCAGGGATGGTTTCTAGCAGGACATGCGGTCCCGGCAGATCCCAGCTCAGTCTTACTGAAGCCTGAAGGCATGCCACTTCCCCTGGTTGCAACAGTTTCTCCTTCTTCCCCAATTGCCACAATCTTCCTACTCCCTCGGCTGGAGCCCTCTGTTCTTGGACTAAACGTTGGTAGACTGGATGAAGCATGGGGTGCACACCTTCTGGTGGTAGATCATAGCAGGAGGCTATGGGGGACAAGATTCATCTTATCAGGTCTGTATTAGTCCCCACAATTAAAGAACTTCTCACTGAACCTGGGGGTCGAGAACATACAATGGCCAAGGTGTCAAAGGTTCCCGGTTGCCCAACAACCAGTGGGTCAAAGGTCAACTTGATCTGCAGATACCCATCATAGGGGAGCTGCTCGGTTCCAATTCCCCAGATCTCTAGGTCTTTTAATTCTCGCAGGGGCAGGTGCTGCAGATACTTATCATAGAAGTCCCGATATAATAAAGTCACTTGTGCACCCGAGTCAAGTAACGCTCTTGTGAAGATGCCCTCTATTTGAACAGGCACCACTGGAGAGGGGCCCACTAAGTTAGCAGGGATTTGCCCAGAAGGAGGTGTACTTGTAGGCCTGGCTGGTTGAGCTTGTACTCCTTTTGGCCTCCTGTTACGCTCTAAGCGATGCTCCTGGTGGCCTTTCTCACATTGATGTGTATTTCTTCCCTGTATACTGGGGCCCATTGCTGAGGGAGGCGTATTTGATTGTCTCTTAGGAATCCTACTCAAGGGTTCCTGTACGATTGCCCAGTCAGCCTTTTGATGCGGGCTGGAGCTGTCTGAAGCAAGTGGGCTCCCGGCTTGCTCCTTCACCGGGGCCCTCTGAAGTTTCCCGCCGGCTTGGCAGGTAAAAGATCCTGTAGGGCCTGGCGCACTTCCTCTGTTAAGGTCCGAGAGTCTCGGGGTTTAGGGCATTGGGCTCGGTAATGTCCAGTTTGCCCACAATTAAAGCACTCTACTCCGGGCTGAATATCTTCTACTCTTCATTCCTCTGGATAGCTGTGAGCCCTCTGGGGTAGGGTGTGCAATAGCTCTCTGCAGATCAGCCATGGACTGTTGCATCCCTGCCTGAGTCTCTATCACTTGCATCATCGACCTCTGAATCTCAGTAAAAGCTTGTTGTAAAGTGGAATTTGACTGCACCATCTGGGTTATCGCCTGAGTGAAGGCCTCAGCAGTAGAAGGGGTCTTACTGTCCATCTCTCCCGGAGCTTCCAAGGGGGTTCGTGCTAAGTACACAGATGCACTACCACTACTTCGCCCAGAACCAGCAGAGGTGATCATCTTCTGGGACTTAGCGGACAACAGTGTCTCTTCCTCTCGAATGGCCTTAATCAGTTTTGAGTAGGTGAAAAGGTCACTTCGGTCTCTCATTTGAATTTTCAGCATGATAGGGTCTAAAGGTTGTGCACCTTTTAGGATCTGAGTCAATAAAGCCTCACTTGCATTGTCTTGTGCCATTCCCTTTTTTAGGATTGCTTGGTGTAGGATCTTGTCCAGGCGAGTGACAAAGGTGGATAGGCGTTCCCCTTCCTCTTGGTAGGTATGTCCAAACCGATGTATCAAGTCAGCACAACTTTCTATTTGCCCAAAAACTTCACGAAGGGCATCCAGACACTCTGTGGCAGTGCAACCTGGCTGGTCTCTTTTAAGATTCCGGACAACATCTGAAGCAGGGGCACGTAGACTCTCTACAATCCTCTGTCGCTTGACTGTATCTGAGACCTCCCACTCATCTAAGGCCTGTGCCGCCTGGTCTATCCAGGTCTCAAAGTCATCTTCCCCGGATGGGACAGGTATCTGCCCAGAACAAACCCTCAGTTTTCTGTACCCATAACTGATAGGTTGGAATGAATTTGTCACTAAATTTTCCATCAGTTTTCCCATATCAGTGTAGAAGGAAGCGGGTGGATATCCTGGGGTGGTGGGCATGGAGTCAATAGAGGCTGAGCAGACCTCTCTTTTACTTATTGGCCTTTCACTGGAACTGTCTGAGTGGTTGGTTGAGGGACTTGGTCGGATCAACTGAACTTTGATGTCATCCGTTAGCTGTAAGATTGTGTTCTGGAAGCAAGCGGGAAGGCCTTTTTTCACTTCTAGCAGGGCATATGTGTGAGAGATCTCCGGATCAGTCCGTGTGTCTAAGACGAACACCCGACGATCAAGTGCTAGGGCTGTGATAGCTTTATCTATTTGATTCTCTGTCCATCCATCAGCAGGTATATCCATCACCACACTGAACTGTAGTCTACCATTTTCTTCTTCACACCAGCGGGCAGCAGTGACTGGGTCCATTTTGCTGGCCTGGCTCGTTGTTCCTAGGGCAGTCATCACTCTAGGGGCTAGGTTAGAATCCCAGAAGACGAGCCCCCACGTGTAGCACTGACTCCCACAGGAGCTGCTGTAAGAGTTGGGTTCTCCTACTGTCCCCAGTGATGACCCGTCCTGTGAAAGGACCCTCTAATACTCCGACACACCAATAACTATAAGGGGTTTTATTAGGGGCAGACAAGATGCCCTGAGAGAAGGGTGTGGGCAAACAGGGTTCACAATGGTATAGGGGTACAATGGCATCAGATAAAAGCAACAGCTTAGTGACAATGGGTTAGTGAAGCAGAAATAGCAGTTCCATGGTGCAACAGTCATAAATAGAGTTTGTTCCCCTGTCCACCCGTGAAGAGACTCTGCCCCTTAATGCACTGGGTGAGAGAGAGACAAAACTGCTGTACAATTCTTAACAATCAAACAGGCAAACAGTTATATGCAATTCACACAAATAGCAGAGGAGGTGCAACTAGCTACTGCACTTAGCTAAAACATTTCAAAACCCTGACTAACCACTGGCCAGTGGTGAAACTGCTATAAAGTCTGCTAGCGATGGGGCCCATTCAAGTTACAGTTGGAGCGCTCAGACCTTCAAGAGAAGGTATTTGTAATCCACATGGCACGACCAGCTCTCCAAAGGACTCTGAGCTGAGAGGGGCAGTGGCCCCTTCTCGCTCGCCAGGCGAAGGCACAATTAAACGCAAAGTACTGTGGCCACAGGCCCCTCACCCATCTAGTCGCTGCAGCAAGAAACCCTCAGGAAGGGCTTGTCCTCTGGGCTGGGTGAGATGATTCCTCCTGTCTGGTCGCTGGTGGCTTGTTTCGCGTCCAACTCCTTGCTATCCTGGCTTCAAAGCATCAATTGGAGCCTGATTGTACTCCTCTTTCTGCCCTGGTCCGTTCCTCTGAACCACACGAAGATCGCTTACGCAGAGGCTGGGACAGAGAGATCCTCATGTCTCTCCAGCCTCTCTCCTTTGTTCTCCTCTTCCTCCTTTTGTCCTCTCCCTTCCTCCTGTCCTCCCCCCCATCACCCCCCTCTGTCCACTTCCTTTAACTCTGCAAGAGGGGTGAGGTTGCCATCGTGTGGTGGGTATAGATATTGCAGTCTCAATCCACTGATGTTACAGTAAAATGAACAGTAAGGGCCCTTTTACAGTATGTAAGCTGCGTTGTGATCAAATAAAAAAACGCACCATACAGCGAAGCATACAGTACAATGAAAATATGCCTCACTGCCACTGTAAACATCCACGTTTCCCTGTTAACAGCATCAGAACCCTCCACACTGCACTAGATGCGAAAGGATTATCGATTTGCGGTGTGATTGTCCATTATGACGCAACATGCTTAGTGTGAAAGGGCCCTTAAGAAAAGCACTGACAGCACTAAAGTCAGCCACCGCATTAGACAGCCTTATTAGACACTAGACCTAAGGCCCTTTACAATAACGGGCGTTAGGCCTCTCCCCTCAGAACCCCCTCCCCCCCTGCCCCTGTCGTTGCCGCCGTATCGTCGCCCTGCTGTCCCAACGTCTGCCCGCATGCCGTGCATACGGGGTAACTTAAGCCAAACGCACGAACACAAGGACAAGGGAGGACGCAGGGACACGGGGAATAATATAGGAGGATACACCACTCAGAGGACTGCAAACACTACACAGCTAAATAAGAGAGGAAACAGATAGCAAACTGATGCTGGAAACACTTTACAGTGATGCTTCAAATCATTGCAAAATGTTTCTTTTTGTCATTTTCCTTTCAGGCAGCAAGAGCAAGCTATGAACATGAAAACTGCAAGATTTACATAGAGATAAAGGCCTCAGTATTGGCAAGGTGATACCATCATATTAAATGATGGCATCTTATAAGGCTCTACAATGATTTATCCTGTTTCTCTATCTGTCTGCTTGTTCCTGGCTAACATAATACAATCCTCTTTTTGCCTCTACATCGTAATAAACTGAAATAATGTTCCCATAATGTTCCAGCTTAACAAGTGAGCAGACTAAATTATCAGAGTATTGAAGTCGGTGTTTCACAGACTCCTATGGTTAAGTAAAAATTTAATAGGGTTGTATGAGATCCTCATTTTGAAGCAGCAGTCAGTTATATCTTCTTAGTATCACTTATGGGCACAGTCATTTAATACAAAGAGTAAAGGTGCAGACTGCAGAGTAATAGAGGATGAAAGATTAAAATGAAACGGCAAAACTGAAAACATGGGAAATGCACCAAAATGTAGGCATGTGGCCAGCCAAGAGTTTATACTGCATGAGCCTGTTGGTGCAGAAATCATAGTGTTTTGCTGCAGACCTAAGTATTAGTGGTATTAGTGGGCTGTGAGGTCCAGCATGTCCCTCTTTTCACTACCAGATGCCCAGTGGAAGAATGGAAATCTTCCTATGAGGTTACCCCATAACTGACTGTATACACCAACAAAGGGGTCAGCAAGTGGTCAAGTGTTGGAAGGCTGAGACCAAATTGCTAAAACCCTCCCCAGATGTAATAAGCTCATGTAGCAAATTGATTTTACAGCAACTGCTAGCCTTCACCTTCACATTATCATGCTCACCTGTGTGCAGCCTCCCAGGTTCTGCTGTGAGCAGAGTCTCAGTGCTGATCAGTAACACTATGCAGTATCATTTCATATAGTGCTCACTTAAAGGATACCACAACTGACATGTGGCATAATGAGATAGACATGGGTATGTACAGTGCCTAGCACACAAATAACTATGCTGTGTTCCTTTTTTTCTTTCTCTGCCTGAAAGAGGTAAATATCAGGTATGTAAGTGGCTGACTCAGTCCTGACAGGAAGTGACTACAGTGTGACCCTCACTGATAAGAATTTCCCCCTTTTTTATCTCTTTCTTGCTCTCAGAAGCCATTTTCTTCTAGGAAAGTGTTTTATAGTTGGAATTTCTTATCAGTGAAGGTCACACTGTAGTCACTTCCTGTCTGAGTCAGGACTGAGTCAGCCACTTACATACCTGATATTTACCTCTTTCAGGCAGAGAAAGAAAAAAAGGAACACAGCATAGTTATTTGTGTGCTAGGCACTGTACATACCCATGTCTATCTCATTATGCCACATGTCAGTTGTGGTATCCTTTAAACACAGCTCACACCCAAACACATCCTCATATTGGGTGTGGCGCTCTGATAGGCATACCACATGGCCAGAGCTCTCTACTGTACCTGCACTGGTTGCCAGGGGCGTAATAATAGACCCTGCAAGGGATGCCTCCGCAGGGGGGCCCAGAAGCCTCAGGGGGCCCCATGGGGGAAACAGTTTGAGAGACTGACAAGCAACTAAAGGCATGAAGAGAAAACATATTCTACTCTCATACCATTGTTATGTTGACTGCATGTGTCCAGTAAACAGATAAGGAATCATACACACTTTGGAATTTGTACACTGTCCCTGCTCCCTAGGGTTCGTAAAAAAAAATCTGTCTCACACTGCAGCAGTTCTGATTACTTCATGTACAACTTTACAAACAAAGGAGTCACAGTTGGAAACAAAAGTTGTAGATTGTCCCTCAGAAGAGATTCCTAGATTTTAATCACACACACACAGGCTAGTGACCTTATGGTGTCTAATTACTGGACAAAGTGGAATGGGAAAGATTGATGTCTGACTGTCACTGCCTCATTGTGAGCTTGTTGTCTTGTCTCATACTGAGTCTAAGGCCCGGTTCACACCAAAACCCGCTAGCAGATCCGCAAAATGCTAGCAGATTTTGAAACGCTTTTTCTTCTTTTTCTGTAGCGTTTCAGCTAGCAATTTGCGGTTTTGTCTAGCGGTTTTGGTGTAGTAGATTTCCTGTATTGTTACAGTAAAGCTGTTACTGAACAGCTACTGTAACAAAAACGCCTGGCAAACCGCTCTGAAGTGCCGTTTTTCAGAGCGGTTTGCGTTTTTCCTATACTTAACATTGAGGCAGAAACGCATCCACAATCCAAAAAATGCCTCACCAAGGCATTTTTCGTTTCTGCAAAATGCCTCCCGCTCTGGTGTGCACCACCCCATTGAGATACATTGACCAAGCAGATCCGCAGCCGCAAGCGGATCTGAAAACGCCCAAAAAGCCGCTCGGTGTGCACCAGCCCTCAGATCCTGTAATAACAGTATCAATCAGTGACATTCTGAATGCTTTGCCAAAGTTACAGTGAATATATCTTATGTTCAGCATGTCATTATTGTTCCTCCATATAGCATGTGCTCTCATGTAGTAAAATAATACGGCTGTGTGTGTATGTGTATGTATGTACTGGGAACAGAGCTGCGACAGGTACTTGTCGGCTGCAAGGGGCTGGAGGAAGCCGCAGGTAAGTAGATCTGGGGGTAGCATAGAATGCCTGACATTTCCTTTAAAGCGGTTTAAAACTCTGACAAAATATTTAACAAAAATGTGTTTTTCTACTTTTTATAACCCATACAATTATCATATTTGCTTTTGTGCACAAGTATTATAATTCATTTATACATTATAACTTCCCAAAGTTCAGTTTATTTACTTTGAAAGCTGCTGGTGCATTTTATTCATAACTGTTGTAATTCTGTTTTAAATGCAGCCATCAGTGATTTCGGACCTGTGTTTCACTCCAGGACTCATTAGCATAATTTTCTGCACAGTCAGAGAATGTTTACTTAAAAAGAACCCGAGGTGGGATTTACTTATGCTAGTGGGGCACAGAGGCTGGTTGTGCACACTAACACCAGCCTCTGTTGCCCCATGGTGTGCTTCCATGTCCCCCCTGCGTGCCGCTATACCCCCCGCAGTGCTGGCGACACACAGCGTGTCGCCAGCACAATGTTTACCTAAGTGCTGTCTGTCAGCGCCGCTCCCCCGCCTCCTCCGTATTGGCGCTACCCGCCCGCGTCCCTTCCCTCCGGCTGATATAGTAACATTGTGTTACTATGTTATATGCTGTAAATAATCTTTTAGAGCAAAGAAGAAATCCTGGGTTATATTCCACTTTTTAAGTCTAAAGGTGGCCATACATGGTACAATTTTTCATTTTTTTTCGATTAGATAATTTAGTTCGATTATTCCGTTAGATCGAATACAAAGATTTTTCCAGCATGTCCGATCTGATTTTTCTCGAAAAAATTCGATAATCGTTCAAATTTCTTGATAAAAAAAAAAAATATTTTCAACTTTCATTTGATTTGATCATTTAGATCGAATAAACGGGATAATCGAACGTTTTTATTGTACCATGTATGGCCACCATAAGTGTTTTTCTCTGCATGGGGAAACACATTGGTCCTCAGTTTTCCTGTGCAGAAAGCGAGGGGGTGGGGAAGCCCTTTCAAAGATTCGCAGGGGGGTCCAGTGATGTCTAGTTACGCCCCTGCTGGTTGCAATACTTTTAGAGTCCTAATTAGCTATAGGGACATGCAAGTCCAGAGACATAGCTATACCCAGTGAAAGGAACACCCATTTCATTCCAGACTACACCTGCACCTTATTCATTTGTTTACATTTTGTGTGTGTTTTCCTGTACCCTATGGCTAATAAATGTGGATATAAACTTAGCAGCAGAGTTACGGAGTCCAGGGAGGCGGATATTGGACCCATATAGTGCTAGCATTGGGGATACTCTGTAGCTGTAACAAATTTTACTGGTTTCAACATTGTGTTCCCCAAAATACAATGAATGAATAGGGCAGAGTTCCTGTAATTCCCTCTGCAGGATGTCATCAAAAGACTAGAGTTGGGCCGAACGGTTCGCCGGCGAACCTGGTTCGCGCGAACCTAGGTGGTTCGCGTGCGGGTACCGCACGCGAACTTTATTGCGGAAAAGTTCGCCCCATTGCGGTTCGCCCCATAATGCACTGAGGGTCAACTTTGACCCTCTACATCACAGTCAGCAGGCCCAGTGTAGCCAATTAGGCTACACTAGCCCCTGGAGCCCCACCCCCCCTTATATAGGCAGGCAGCGGCGGCCGTGGCCACTCGTGTGCCTGCATTAGTTAGAGTAGGGCGAGCTACTGCAGTCTCTCATAGGGAAAGATTAGTTAGCCTTAGCTTGTCCCTGGCTGCATACCTGTTCATTGATCCTGCCACTGCATACCTGTTCATTGATCCTGCCACTGCATACCTGTTCATTGATCCTGCCACTGCATACCTGTTCATTGATCCTGCCACTGCATACCTGTTCAGTGATCCTGCCACTGCATACCTGTTCATTGATCCTGCC
Source organism: Hyperolius riggenbachi (assembly GCF_040937935.1). Taxonomy (NCBI): domain Eukaryota; kingdom Metazoa; phylum Chordata; class Amphibia; order Anura; family Hyperoliidae; genus Hyperolius; species Hyperolius riggenbachi. The sequence goes on along the minus strand of NC_090649.1, from coordinate 210,604,553 downwards.
ACTGCATACCTGTTCATTGATCCTGCCACTGCATACCTGTTCATTGATCCTGCCACTGCATACCTGTTCATTGATCCTGCCACTGCATACCTGTTCATTGATCCTGCCACTGCATACCTGTTCATTGATCCTGCCACTGCATACCTGTTCAGTGATCCTGCCACTGCATACCTGTTCATTGATCCTGCCACTGCATACCTGTTCTGTGAACCCACCACTGCATACCTGTTCTGTTCAGTGGACCCGCCACTGTATACCTGTTTAGTGAACCCGCCACTGCATACCTGTTCTGTTCAGTGGACCCGCCACTGTATACCTGTTCAGTGGACCCGCCACTGCATACCTGTTCTGTTCAGTGAACCCGCCACTGCATACCTGTTCTGTTCAGTGGAGTTTGGTGTGTCAGTGTGAAGCAGTACCTTAATTACACTCCCTGATTGATGTATACACATGCAAGATGTTTTAAAGCACTTTAGGCCTGTCATTTAGCATTCAATGTGATTTCTGCCCTTAAAACGCTGCTTTGCGTCAAATCCAGATTTTTCCCGGTGACTTTTGGCGTGTATCCCACTCCGCCATGCCCCCCTCCAGGTGTTAGACCCCTTGAAACATCTTTTCCATCACTTTTGTGGCCAGCATAATTTTTTTTTTTTTTCAAAGTTCGCATCCCCATTGAAGTCTATTGCGGTTCGCGAACTTTAACGCGAACCGAACCTTCCGCGAAAGTTCGCGAACCCGGTTCGCGAACCTAAAATCGGAGGTTCGGCCCAACTCTACAAAAGACCAATCAAAGGGCCAAGCATGATAAGTACTGGTACCTCCATTCCTGTATCCAGGAAACACGCTGCCCATCACAGCTTCCCTGCAGGCTCTGCACCTGTAGTGCTGCCATATTGGTCACTACATATAGTACTATGGAAAGTTCTGGTATTTGTGAACAAATGTTGGTCAGTGAGGGTGCTTTCAGTAATAATACAATATATTTTTTATACCACATAAGAAGAGTATTGTAGGTAAGTGCTCTATCATAAATACAGTAGTATAGGTTTACTTGAAATCTTTTCATAATATTATTGTAACGATCGGTGTCAGCTCGCAGAGAGAATCTGATTATTGGTGATCTGCAGTATCACCAAGAATGCAGATATATACCTGATTATGGATAATCTGCAGAATCACCAATAATACAGATATAGTACTAACCTCTGGACACCTGTAAGTAATCGTGAGTGTTTTGTGTAACAGTATGACTTTGAGTAACGCACCTGCTGAGCAGGTGATTTTAGGCAGTATGGGCAATACTGCTCTTAGAGAGTACAGAAACCTCCCAGCAGCCTGAGACTCTCCAAGAGGTGGAGTCAGGCTGAAGGTAAGAAGGACCAGAGAGTGAGTGACACCTGAAAGTGGATGTCACTGACAGATCTGGAGACTATCTCTTAAGGGGAGAGATAGCTCTCGAGGTCGGGCAAGCCAGTTCGGCAACACACGGACAGATAAAGTACAAAGACAGAAGGCTGATTCGGTATCCAGGGCAGGCAGGGTTTGGCAACGGAAATCAGATATGCGTGGTACCGAATCAGAAAACAGAGGGACAGTCAGGAAAGCAACAGGTCATAACAAATATCAAACAATGCCTAGTTTTGGGTGTGAGGTCCGTGGTCTCTACACCCTGCAACTAGTCTGAAGTATAATAGAATGATAACACAAGTTCCCTAGTCTTGGGTGTGAGGTCCGTGGTCTCTACACCCTGGAACTAGTCTGATGTATCACAGAATGATAACACAAGTTCCTTAGTCTTGGGTGTGAGGTCCGTGGTCTCTACACCCTGGAACTAGTCTGAAGTATAACAGAATAATAACACAAGTAATCTGGCGAGTGAATTCCCAGGTCCTCCTGGTTCAAACACACTGTTGGATCTGACTAAGGTATGAGTGCTTCCACATAGTGATCGCAACGGCAGACAACTTGAGAGTGGCCAGCAGTAACCGTATATAGAGCAGTGCTCTCTGGCGCTGCCCTAAAGTGATCAACCAATGGTTACCAGCTCTGAGGTCAGCTGACCGGCCTGGTCAGCTGATCCCCCCTTGGCCATCATAAAAGTTCTGCCTTTTAGCGCACGCGCGTGTATTCCTAAACCTATGTGAACTAACAGGCTCAGCGTGCAAACCACCACGCTGGACGCGGAACCAGCCGCCTCGCTATCAATACATGCGGCGGCTTTTCCGCGTTCTGCCATGTCACTAGATGCACGCTTCCGCGTGCAGACCGCCGCGTTGTACGCGGAATCAGCCGCCTTGCTGCTAGCACACGCATTATGTACTGTAGATCCTAGGTTCTCAACGTGTGGTCCGCGTACCCCAGGGGTATTTCTGATGGTTCCAGGGGCTACTCAGGCTTTATATACTTCACCAAGTATAAAAAATTTAGAGTTGTAGAAAATGATAAATATTATTTATAGAACACGAAATTAGTGTTTTAGCTAATTAAAAGCAATAGTAAATGCTTGGACATTGTTTAGAACCAATTATGTACTACGATTAAATATACAGGATCTTCTCAAAAAATTAGCATATTGTGATAAAGTTCATTATTTTCTGTAATGTACTGATAAACATTAGACTTTCATATATTTTAGATTCAAATACACACAACTGAAGTAATTCAAGCCTTTTATTGTTTTAATATTAATATATAAAGTCAGCGCAGGTCTATAGTAATACAGCTTTCATCATTTTTTGGTATACAGGATCTTCGAACAAAAGGGTAAAGAAGCAAGGCTTACCAGATTCCAACAACCCACATTATAAGGTTGTAAACGAGTTTGATAGGTGGTCCGCAGAGCTTTCAAATGGTGTCGTTTCACCAGCGATGTTGCACACTACAGATTCCTCCGGAATATAGTAGATATCCTGAGATCGCAGAGACTCACCAAAGGGGAGTCCAGTAGGATAGTGACATGAAAAAGATATACGGCACATCTAAGTGTAAACCGTCTTTATTACATAACAAGTAAAACAATTAAAAACAAGGATAAAGGAAAACTCACATACGGGGCCCGTGCACTGGGAACCCCGAAAAAGTAGCGCGCATAAAATGGTCAATAGAAGACCTCAAATAAAATGGTGCCGCCTGTCGCCTTCCCGACCGGTTTCGCAATCTTGCATCATCAGGGGAGAAAGGCGACCAGGCGGCCAGCACCAACTTTATAACATTTTTGAATTAAAAAGTGGGAGTGGTTAGGCTCCACCTTATTCAGACTACACTAGTCAAAGGCAGAAAGCATCAAACATGAAATAAAACATTGTGACAAATTGCATTGTGTCAGAGAGACAGTAGCAAAAGATCTCTCAGATAGTGTGAATAAAAAGAGGTGAATGCAATATTACCTGCATATTCAATTCGTAGTAGGCTAGTTAAGGCTAAATTAAAAGCTAGATTGATTACTCTGCCCTAGGGCATATCTTTCCTATGTAGAAGCTTCTTTCTAGATGAAAAGCAGGCACTTCCTGTACCAGAAGTAGTCACTGGAACTCAGGAAGTAGCCTTGCACTCCACCAGGGTCAAGTGGAGCACAAGCTCTTCCTGTGAAGGGAAAAAAAAAAAAAAAAAAAAATCCAATGCGTATGCAATGACGCATACGATCATAAAAACGTGAACAATGAAGCACATAGCAGTGCAGTGCGGCTATAAATATGCATGAAGTGTACTCAGGTGTGCAATGAAAAGCGCGTCTAATGTACTATACTAAGAAGGTGCATAAATCTGTATGCATAGTAAAAACAATGAAATGATAAAACAGCCTCCATGGGAGCTCCAGGGACCTTAAGTGGTGAAAGTGAAGAACATCCATAGTGATCATGCAAGACAGATCCCATAGGTATCCGATAGAGGGAAATTATGCAAAGTTATGCAAATGTATATACACAGCAGTGTAATGCGGCTATGACTACGCATAAAGACTACTTAAGCGTGCCATAAAGAGCACATCTAAAGTGAAAGCGGTCTCTACTACAATGTAGAACACGCATGCGGCGAAGCATAAAGCAACAAAAAGCGCACATAGGGACAAAAATCCACTGCGAGCATCTAAACCGACATATAAAAAAATAATTGATCTTATGCTGCAATGAAGTCGCATTTAGTTAAAATAATTAAAAAAAAAAAAAAAAAAAAAAAATGCAATGCGTATGCAGTGACGCATACGATCATAAAAGCGTAAACAATGAAGCACATAGCAGTGCAGTGCGACTATACATATGCATGAAGTGTGCTTAGGTGTGACATGAAAGGCACGTCTAATATACTGTACTAAGAAAGTGCATAAATATGTATGTATAGTGGAGACAATGAAATGATAGAACAGCCTCCGTGGGAGCTCTGGGGACCTCAAGTGGTGAAAGTGAGGAGCATCCATAGTGATCATGCAAGACAGATCCCATAGGTATCCGATAAATGGAAATTATGCAAAATTATGCAAATTCATATACTCAGCCGTGTGGTGCGGCTATGATTATGCATAGAAAACTCCATGCACCGATAACAGAGGACAACAGACAGCACTCTGTGGGGTAGGGAGCAACAAAAGGAAAAAGAGGGACCACGACCTCCCAATATATCCTATCAAAATTAAGAGGGTATATAAATTTGTATGCTTGGTGAAAAAACAGTGACAGAATAGAACAGCCTCAAACGGAGCTCCGAGGGCATCTAGTGGTGAAATGAGAAACAGTCACAATAATCGTGCAAGACAGGCCCCAAAGGAAACAGTGAAATTTATGCAAAAAATTTAAAATTATTAAAAATATTAAAAATGCAGTCAAATTGACCAGTATATGCGGGCCTTACAAAAAAGCATGCAAATGTATGGAAAATAAAAAATATGATAAAGCATTAAGAATTATTGATAAAACAGTTTACATCCAGTTCAATATTCAAACCAGCTGGACTGAGGGTATTCAGTCTAAAGATCCATTCAGTTTCTAATCTCGATATATCTCTTTCTAAATTTTGTCCCCTCCAGCATCTTTTAGTACCATCGATAACACAAAACTTCAAGCCTGAGGGGTTCCTGTCGTGATGGAGGGCAAAATGTTTTGAGACCGAATGATCCTTAAACCCTTTACGTATAAGGTAGACGTGTTCTCCCAATCTTTCTTTAAAGGTTCTAGTGGTTCTACCTACATATCTCAGTCCACAAGGACATTCTAAAAGATAAACTATATGTGTGCTTTCGCATGTGAAAAGACGTCTAATCTGCAGTGTGGGACTTCGGTGATCATTCCCAGCAAAGGAAGTAATTTTTCTGGGCATATTAATGCAAGCCTTACAACCTTTGCATTTCTTGCATCGAAAAAAACCTTTTAGGGGTAATAGATGGGCAGAGGCAGTTTTAGGTGGATCTATATGGCTATGTACAAGGCGATCTCTAAGATTAGGCGCTCTCCTGAAGATAACTCCCGGATTGTCCGCAAGCATAGGACCAATCACTGGATCACTCCTCAGGAGATGCCAATTCTTGTACAAAACTTTTTTTATGTCTTTGTGTTGGATATTATATTGAGTGAAAAAGTTAATGCCATTCTGTTTAGTAGTATCCACTGTTCTATTCCTCTTGGTGAAAGACCGGACCTCCTGACCAATCTCATCCCTCACAGATACAATGTCTGAGGCCGGGTAGCCTTTATCTTTAAATCTAGAGATAAGAAGGTCACTTTGGATAAAATAATCAGTTTGGGAGGAGCAATTCCTACGCACACGGTGGAATTGACTCCTAGGTACCCCCTTAAGCCATGGACGATAGTGACAACTAGTAGTAGGAATAAAGCTATTTCTGTCAGTCTCTTTGAAAAAGGTTTTTGTAGTAAATTGATGGTTGTCAAGAGAAATCACTAAATCCAAAAAATTTATCTCTGAGGAGCTACAGACACAGTTAAAGACCAAATTATCCGTGTTATTATTAATATGTTGAATAAAGGGTTGTAAAGAATTTAAATCCCCCCTCCAGATGACCACCACATCATCTATGTACCTCTTGTATAACAGTAATTGAGGAAAAAGATCAGTTTTAATGAAGATCTCCTCCCAGCAGGCAAGAAAGAGATTTGCGAGGCTGGGCGCGTACTTCGCGCCCATCGCAACGCCGACTTTCTGTAGATAGTACTGGCCGTCAAACCAGAAATAATTCCTGGTCATAGAGAAATTAAGGCACTCGATCAAAAAATCGATTTGTGCACGATTGAGCGTCTGGCTATTTTCCAAACAACGGCGAACCGCATGCGCTCCCGCCTCCTGCTGGATAACTGTATACAGAGAGGAGATGTCTGCGGCCATCAAGACACAGGGATCTGTACAAATCAAAGAATCCAATAACTCAATCAGATGTCCAGAATCTCTTAGATAAGACGGAATAAGGGGAACGAGAGGTTGTAGAAATTTATCTACAAATTCCCCTAAACGTGAGGTAATGGAATTAATCCCACTCACTATGGGTCTACCCGGAGGGTGGAGGGGATCTTTGTGCACCTTAGGAAGATAGTATATAACCGGGGTTCTAATAAAAGAGGGAATAAGATAATCTGCCTCCAATTTATTCAAAAATCCTTCCGATTCACCTCTCAAAACTAATTCTCCCAATTCGTCATAAAAACGATTACCGGGATTGCCCCTTAATAATTGGTAAGTAGCCTGGTCACTCAACAATCTAGTCATTTCTTCCTTATAATCTGTTCTATCTAGAAGAACAATCCCCCCCCCCCCCTTATCCGCAGGCTTAATAACCATATCTTTTTCCTCTAGAAGTAATGATAGGGCATTCTGGACTTCAATGTTACCTCTGGGTTTTTTTACCTCCAAATTTAATAATTTTAAATTTTTTGCATAAATTTCACTGTTTCCTTTGGGGCCTGTCTTGCACGATTATTGTGACTGTTTCTCATTTCACCACTAGATGCCCTCGGAGCTCCGTTTGAGGCTGTTCTATTCTGTCACTGTTTTTTCACCAAGCATACAAATTTATATACCCTCTTAATTTTGATAGGATATATTGGGAGGTCGTGGTCCCTCTTTTTCCTTTTGTTGCTCCCTACCCCACAGAGTGCTGTCTGTTGTCCTCTGTTATCGGTGCATGGAGTTTTCTATGCATAATCATAGCCGCACCACACGGCTGAGTATATGAATTTGCATAATTTTGCATAATTTCCATTTATCGGATACCTATGGGATCTGTCTTGCATGATCACTATGGATGCTCCTCACTTTCACCACTTGAGGTCCCCAGAGCTCCCACGGAGGCTGTTCTATCATTTCATTGTCTCCACTATACATACATATTTATGCACTTTCTTAGTACAGTATATTAGACGTGCCTTTCATGTCACACCTAAGCACACTTCATGCATATGTATAGTCGCACTGCACTGCTATGTGCTTCATTGTTTACGCTTTTATGATCGTATGCGTCACTGCATACGCATTGCATTTTTTTTTTTTTTTTTTTTTTATTATTTTAACTAAATGCGACTTCATTGCAGCATAAGATCAATTATTTTTTTATATGTCGGTTTAGATGCTCGCAGTGGATTTTTGTCCCTATGTGCGCTTTTTGTTGCTTTATGCTTCGCCGCATGCGTGTTCTACATTGTAGTAGAGACCGCTTTCACTTTAGATGTGCTCTTTATGGCACGCTTAAGTAGTCTTTATGCGTAGTCATAGCCGCATTACACTGCTGTGTATATACATTTGCATAACTTTGCATAATTTCCCTCTATCGGATACCTATGGGATCTGTCTTGCATGATCACTATGGATGTTCTTCACTTTCACCACTTAAGGTCCCTGGAGCTCCCATGGAGGCTGTTTTATCATTTCATTGTTTTTACTATGCATACAGATTTATGCACCTTCTTAGTATAGTACATTAGACGCGCTTTTCATTGCACACCTGAGTACACTTCATGCATATTTATAGCCGCACTGCACTGCTATGTGCTTCATTGTTCACGTTTTGATGATCGTATGCGTCATTGCATACGCATTGGATTTATTTTTTATTTTATTTTTTTTCCCTTCACAGGAAGAACTTGTGCTCCACTTGACCCTGGTGGAGTGCAAGGCTACTTCCTGAGTTCCAGTGACTACTTCTGGTACAGGAAGTGCCTGCTTTTCATCTAGAAAGAAGCTTCTACATAGGAAAGATATGCCCTAGGGCAGAGTAATCAATCTAGCTTTTAATTTAGCCTTAACTAGCCTACTACGAATTGAATATGCAGGTAATATTGCATTCACCTCTTTTTATTCACACTATCTGAGAGATCTTTTGCTACTGTCTCTCTGACACAATGCAATTTGTCACAATGTTTTATTTCATGTTTGATGCTTTCTGCCTTTGACTAGTGTAGTCTGAATAAGGTGGAGCCTAACCACTCCCACTTTTTAATTCAAAAATGTTATAAAGTTGGTGCTGGCCGCCTGGTCGCCTTTCTCCCCTGATGACGCAAGATTGCGAAACCGGTCGGGAAGGCGACAGGCGGCACCATTTTATTTGAGGTCTTCTAGTGACCATTTTATGCGCGCTACTTTTTCGGGGTTCCCAGTGCACGGGCCCCGTATGTGAGTTTTCCTTTATCCTTGTTTTTAATTGTTTTACTTGTTATGTAATAAAGACGGTTTACACTTAGATGTGCCGTATATCTTTTTCATGTCACTATCCTACTGGACTCCCCTTTGGTGAGTCTCTGCGATCTCAGGATATCTACTATATTCCGGAGGAATCTGTAGTGTGCAACATCGCTGGTGAAACGACACCATTTAAAAGTTCTGCGGACCACCTACCAAACTCGTTTACAACCTTATAATGTGGGTTGTTGGAATCTGGTAAGCCTTGCTTCTTTACCCTTTTGTTCGAAGATCCTGTATACCAAAAAATGATGAAAGCTGTATTACTATAGACCTGCGCTGACTTTATATATTCATTGCTTGTGTGGACTTTTGGACATTGTCCTTCTCGGCTGCGGTCGCCTTCTGCCTTGGCGCTGACACTTGTTTGTTATTGTTTTAATATTGATGATTTTGGCCTACAGCTCATGAAAACCCAAATTTCCTATCTCAAAAAATTAGCATATTTCATCCGACCAATAAAAGAAAAGTGTTTTTAAAACAAAAAAAGTCAACCTTCAAATAATTATGTTCAGTTATGCACTCAATACTTAGTCGGGAATCCTTTTGCAGAAATGACTGCTTCAATGCAGCGTGGCATGGAGGCAATCAGCCTGTGGCACTGCTCAGGTGTTATAGAGGCCCAGGATGCTTCGATAGCGGCTTTAAGCTCATCCAGAGTGTTGGGTCTTGCGTCTCTCAACTTTCTCTTCACAATATCCCACAGATTCTCTATGGGGTTCAGGTCAGGAGAGTTGGCAGGCCAATTGAGCACAGTTATACCATGGTCAGTAAACTATTTACCAGTGGTTTTGGCACTGTGAGCAGGTGCCAGGTCATGCTGAAAATTGAAATCTTCATCTCCCTAAAGCTTTTCAGCAGATGGAAGCATGAAGTGCTCCAAAATCTTCTGATAGCTAGCTGCATTGACCCTGCCCTTAATAAAACACAGTGGACCAACACCAGCAGCTGACATGGCACCCCAGACCATCACTGACTGTGGGTACTTGACACTGGACTTCAGGCATTTTGGCATTTCCCTCTCCCCAGTCTTCCTCCAGACTCTGGCATCTTGATTTCCGAATGACATGTAAATGTTGCTTTCATCCGAAAAAAGTACTTTGGACCACTGAGCAACAGTCCAGTGCTGCTTCTCTGTAGCCCAGGTCAGGCGCTTCTGCCGCTGTTTCTGGTTCAAAAGAGGGTTCATGCTTCCATCTGCTGAAAAGCTTTATGGAGATGAAGATTTCATTTTTCAGCATGACCTGGCACCTGTCCACAGTGCCAAAACCACTGGTAAATGGTTTACTGAACATAGTATTACTGTGCTCAATTGGCCTGCCAACTCTCCTGACCTGAACCTCATAGAGAATCTGTAGGATATTGTGAAGAGAAAGTTGAAAGACGCAAGACCCAACACTCTGGATGAGCCTAAGGCCGCTATCGAAGCATCCTGGGCCTCCATAACACCTGAGCAGTGCCACAGGCTGATTGCCTCCATGCCACGCCACATTGAAGCAGTCATTTCTGCAAAAGGATTCCCGACCAAGTATTGAGTGCATAACTGAACATAATTATTTGAAGGTTGACTTTTTTTGTTTTAAAAACACTTTTCTTTTATTGGTCGGATGAAATATGCTAATTTTTTGAGATAGGAAATTTGGGTTTTCATGAGCTGTATGCCAAAATCATCAATATTAAAACAATAAAAGGCTTGAACTACTTCAGTTGTGTGTATTTGAATCTAAAATATATGAAAGTCTAATGTTTATCAGTATATTACAGAAAATAATGAACTTTATCACAATATGCTAATTTTTTGAGAAGATCCTGTATTTTTGCCAAGGGGTACTTGTGATAATGTTTACTATGCTAGGGGGTACTTGGTGAGTACAGGGTTTTAAAAAGGGGTTCATACCAATAAAATGTTGAGAAATACTGCTGTAGATGACATCCTAAATTCTTTGCAGTTTTAGACTAGGTAGCATTATTGTCAGATTGTTGCACTATTTTCCCTACACAGTGTTTGAAAACTGTCCGAGCGATGTACCAGGGGAACTGGGGGACTAAATAGCCCTATAAGGGTACTAAAACATAATTGCTTTTATTATTAAAAGTAATAGGCATGTATACTAATAAAACTAGGAGAAAGAGAGACTGGGAGGGTCCTTGTTTATCCCCCCACTCCAAAAAATGGAGTGGGGTGTAACTATCCCACAGGTCCCTTTAAGGATACCTCACACTTTAAAACATACAAACTCTTGAAGGTTGGCTTGTTTGTGGTGCAGTGACCGATCAGGGAACTCAGGATCGTATCACCACTCACCACAACAAAGTAAACTCAAAGCACTGGCTAGCTGGTCAGCTGGGGTTTTGTGGAAGATCGACTAGACCTTATTCATGCTCATACATATATACAGTAAACAAAAAAACATGGTGCATGAGTGCCACCTACATACATATATACAGATTATATACACATAGCAAATCCTTTAAACACAGTCACCACCACCCCCATATAGCCCAAGTCTTTTTCCTAGTTTGATTGGTATACACGCATATTACTTTTAATAATAAAAGCAATTACGTTTTAGTAGCCTTATAGGGCTATTTAGTCCCCTAGTGCAGGGATCCCCAACCCCCGGTCCATGGTCCAATACCAGGCTGCGGGACGTTTTGCGCCGGGCCGCGGGTCTGGCATTTTTTACAGCAGCTCATCTCACAGCAGTGTGGGTGCGTCCCACGGCTGCTGTATAGAGTCAGGAAGCAGGGCATCGGTTCCCATGGTAACGGCGATATATATAGGAAGCCGCTCTCCTACTTCCTGATTCCACACAGCAGCCACGAAATGCGCTGCTATGAGAGATTATGACAAGCACGCACGGAGGAGAGGGGCCGGCAGGGACTAATGGAGGAAGCAGCCGCCAGCTCATAAGGTAACAGCAGCGGGCAGCCGCAGGGTGGAGGGGGGAGCGCGCACTGGGGCAACCATTCTAGCTATACAGGGGGACCTATGCTAACTATACAGGGGCAACTATACTAGCTATACTGGGGGCACCTATGCTAACTATACAGGGGCAACTATGCTAGCTATACTGGGGACACCTATGCTAACTATACAGGGGCAACCATACTAGCTATACTGGGGGCACCTATGCTAACTATACTAGCTATACTGGGGGCACCTATGCTAACTATACAGGGGCAACCATACTAGCTATACTGGGGGCACCTATGCTAACTATACTAGCTATACTGGGGGCACCTATGCAAACTATACAGGGACAACTATACTAGCTAAACTGGGGGCACCAATGCTAACTATACAGGGGCAACTATACAAGCTATACTGGGGGCACCTATGCTAACTATACAGGGACAACTATACTAGCTATACTGGGGGCAACTATGCTATCTATACGGGGGCAACTATACTGCCTATACTGTGGCAACTAGACTATCTATAATGGGGCAACTATACTACCTATACTGTGGCAACTTTACTAGCTACCTACCTATTCTGGGGCAAATATACTAGCTATACTGGCGTAACTATACTACCTATACTGGGGTAACTGTACTACCTACACTGGGGCAACTATTCTAGCTATACTGTGGCAACTATACTAGCTATTCAGCTGCGGTCCCCGGGATGAAAAAGGTTGGGGATCCCTGCACTAGTGGACCTAATGTTTGCCCACACAGTTTTTCACAGTGCTGTGTACCTCTCCACATCGTTACTTTTGAGAGTTGAGCTTCAGCCTTCCTGGGATGCTCTTGTTGTACCTAATTATGTTACCAACCTGTTGCCAATAAACCTAATAACTGTGAGATGTAGCATTAGGTTGTTACTCTGTTTTTGTTTTGTTTTATTTGTTTTTTAATTCTAGCCAAAAACTTTCTACTCTTTCTTGTACCTTTCCCAACTTTTTTTTGAAACGTATTGCTGGCATCACATTCAAAATATGCTTCTATTTCTCCTAAAGTATTAAACGTTCCAACTATTTGTACTATTCCCAGTTACTGTAAATATATGATTGAAATGATTTTGAAATCACCACTTTGTTTTCATTCATATTTTACAATGACATCAGAAGTTGTTGGGAAAAAGGTTTAGAAGCTGAAGAGACAGGAGTGCAGCATGAATGCCTTGTAGACAGCACATCATGCATCTCTATATGTATATCAGCCCTTTTCATTTTGTATCTTACTGTGACTGTCCTTTTAAGTCGCTGTGCAGTTTTCTGTAGAGAGAATCATCTCTGTAGAGTTCCAAAGCGCAGCTAGTATCTCATTAGCTGTGTAATTGGCCACATTTTTTTCTATTTTAGCTCATAAGATAAGAATAGAACGTTCAACTAGATGACTATTACACTATTCTACACAGTTGTTTTCCTACTTCAGAGCTGAATTTACCATGTCTTAGTTTTGACGACTTACTGTGAATATGATCCTTTGTGTGCATTGCTTCACATAGTAAATTATTTAACTGTGCAAAAAATAAGGTCATGTGCGCCCCATATATTAATAACTGTAACATTGCCCTCGGCATAGCAGTGCAAAGGGAATTCAGTATTAACATGAAATAGAGCCTTCCTTGGATCTGCTGTAATAGGAATTGGACTCAGACATCCTTTCTATCTCTTTAGATGTACTTGCTCTTTATTATTCCTATAGGCCAACATATGTCAACAGGACCAATGTCAGGCGTCTGGGTTTAAACCCCAGAGTGTCCTGTTACGCAACACATTTATGCATTACTTTACACAAATATTAGAAAGCAGGCATTTTATAGATTGTGAAGTAAGGGATTACACATGCACAGGGATGCTGGGAATGTGATCTTTCATATGACACCTTATGCATGGAGTCTTCTGTCTCATGTCCTCAGCACATGACTCGATGTGTCAGCCAGAAAAATCTAAAATGTTTTGGATTTCAGTACAGTTTTCATGGGGTGAAGCACCAAGGTGACTGGTCTCTGTCTTCATTTGACAATTTCTTCTGTAGCGCTTTACAAATAACTTACCATAATGAAGACTACTGAGTAAAGTTGTAGGCATGTTTTATTTTCCAACATAGATTGTATGGTTCTGATACAGTTCTGTTTAATGCCTGAAGAAGAAACTTAACGTTTCGAAATCTTGGAATAAACCATGTACAGTTAGTTATTAACCACTTGAGGACCTAGGGCTTTACCCCCCTTAAGGACCGGCCACTTTTTTTCCATTCAGACCACTGCAGCTTTCACGGTTTATTGCTCGCTCATACAACCTACCACCTAAATGAATTTTGGCTCCTTTTCTTGTCACTAATAAAGCTTTCTTTTGATGCTATTTGATTGCTCCTGCGATTTTTACTTTTTATTATATTCATCAAAAAAGACATGAATTTTGGCAAAAAAATGATTTTTTTAACTTTCTGTGCTGACAGTTTTCAAATAAAGTAAAATTTCTGTATACATGCAGCGCGAAAAATGTGGACAAACATGTTTTTGATAAAAAAAAAAACCATTCAGTGTATATTTATTGGTTTGGGTAAAAGTTATAGCGTTTACAAACTATGGTGCCAAAAGTGAATTTTCCCATTTTCAAGCATCTCTGACTTTTCTGACCCCCTGTCATGTTTCATGAGGGGCTAGAATTCCAGGATAGTATAAATACCCCCCAAATGACCCCATTTTGGAAAGAAGACATCCCAAAGTATTCACTGAGAGGCATAGTGAGTTCATAGAAGATATTATTTTTTGTCACAAGTAAGCGGAAAATGACACTTTGTGAGGAAAAAAAAAAAAAAGTTTCCATTTCTTCTAACTTGCGACAAAAAAAAATGAAATCTGCCACGGACTCACCATGCCCCTCTCTGAATACCTTGAAGGGTCTACTTTCCAAAATGGGATCATTTGTGGGGTGTGTTTACTGTCCTGACATTTTGGGGGGTGCTAAATTGTAAGCACCCCTGTAAAGCCTAAAGGTGCTCATTGGACTTTGGACCCCTTAGCGCAGTTAGGCTGCAAAAAAGTGCCACACATGTGGTATTGCCGTACTCAGGAGAAGTAGTATAATGTGTTTTGGGGTGTATTTTTACACATACCCATGCTGGGTGGGAGAAATATCTCTGTAAATGACAATTTGTTAATTTTTTTTACACACAATTGTCCATTTACAGAGATATTTCTCCCACTCAGCATGGGTATGTGTAAAAATACACCACAAAACACATTATACTACTTCTCCTGAGTACGGCGATACCACATGTGTGGCACTTTTTTGCACCCTAACTGCGCTAAAGGGCCCAAAGTCCAATGAGTACCTTTAGGATTTCACAGGTCATTTTGAGAAATTTCGTTTCAAGACTACTCCTCACGGTTTAGGGCCCCTAAAATGCCAGGGCAGTATAGGAACCCCACAAATGACCCCATTTTAGAAAGAAGACACCCCAAGGTATTCCGTTAGTAGTATGGCGAGTTCATAGAAGATTTTATTTTTTGTCACAAGTTAGCGGAAAATGACACTTTGTGAAAAAACACAATTAAAATCAATTTCCGCTAACTTTTGACAAAAAATAAAATCTTCTATGAACTCACCATACTCCTAACGGAATACCTTGGGGTGTCTTCTTTCTAAAATGGGGTCATTTGTGGGGTTCCTATACTGCCCTGGCATTTTAGGGGCCCTAAACCGTGAGGAGTAGTCTTGAAACCAAATGTCGCAAAATGACCTGTGAAATCCTAAAGGTACTCATTGGACTTTGGGCCCTTTAGCGCAGTTAGGGTGCAAAAAAGTGCCACACATGTGGTATCGCCATACTCGGGAGAAGTAGTACAATGTGTTTTGGGGTGTATTTTTACACATACCCATGCTGGGTGGGAGAAATACCTCTGTAAATGGACAATTGTGTGTAAAAAAATCAAAAGATTGTCATTTACAGAGGTATTTCTCCCACCCAGCATGGGTATGTGTAAAAATACACCCCAAAACACATTGTACTACTTCTCCCGAGTACGGAGATACCACATGTGTGGCACTTTTTTGCACCCTAACTGCACTAAGGGGCCCAAAGTCCAATGAGTACCTTTAGGATTTCACAGGTCATTTTTGTTTCAAGACTACTCCTCACGGTTTAGGGCCCCTAAAATGCCAGGGCAGTATAGGAACCCCACTAATGACCCCATTTTAGAAAGAAGACACCCCAAGGTATTCCGTTAGGAGTATGGTGAGTTCATAGAAGTTTTTATTTTTTTGTCACAAGTTAGCGGAAATTGATTTTAATAGTTTTTTTTCACAAAGTGTCATTTTCCGCTAACTTGTGACAAAAAATAAAAACTTCTATGAACTCACCATACTCCTAACGGAATACCTTGGGGTGTCTTCTTTCTAAAATGGGGTCATTTGTGGGGTTCCTATACTGCCCTGGCATTTTAGGGGCCCTAAACCGTGAGGAGTAGTCTTGAAACCAAATGTCGCAAAATGACCTGTGAAATCCTAAAGGTACTCATTGGACTTTGGGCCCCTTAGCGTACTTAGGGTGTAAAAAAGTGCCACACATGTGGTACCGCTGTACTCAGGAGAAGTAGTATAATGCGTTTTGGGGTGTATTTTTACACATACCCATGCTAAGTGGGAGAAATATCTCTGTAAATGACAATTGTTTGATTTTTTTACACACAATTGTCCATTTACATAGAAATTTCTCCCACCCAGCATGGGTATGTGTAAAAATACACCCCAAAACACATTATACTACTTTTCCTGAGTACGGCGGTACCACATGTGTGACACTTTTTTGCAGCCTAGGTGCGCTAAGGGGCCCAACGTCCTATTCACAGGTCATTTTGAAGCATTTGTTTTCTAGACTACTCCTCGCGGTTTAGGGCCCCTAAAATGCCAGGGCAGTATAGGAACCCCACAAGTGACCCCATTTTAGAAAGAAGACACCCCAAGGTATTCCGTTAGGTGTATGGCGAGTTCATAGAAGATTTTATTTTTTGTCACAAGTTAGTGAAAAATGACACTTTGTGAAAAAAAACCAATAAAAATTAATTTCCGCTAACTTTTGACAAAAAATTAAATCTTCTATGAACTCGTCATACACCTAACATAATACCTTGGGGTGTCTTTTTTTTTCTAAAATGGGGTCACTTGTGGGGTTCCTATACCGCCCTGGCATTTTACAGGCCCAAAACCGTGAGTAGTCTGGAAACCAAATGTCTCAAAATGACTGTTCAGGGGTATAAGCATCTGCAAATTTTGATGACAGGTGGTCTATGAGGGGGCGAATTTTGTGGAACCGGTCATAAGCAGGGTGGCCTTTTAGATGACAGGTTGTATTGGGCCTGATCTGATGGATAGGAGTGCTAGGGGGGTGACAGGAGGTGATTGATGGGTGTCTCAGGGGGTGGTTAGAGGGGAAAATAGATGCAATCCATGCACTGGGGAGGTGATCGGAAGGGGGTCTGAGGGTTTGGCCGAGTGATCAGGAGCCCACACGGGGCAAATTGGGGCCTGATCTGATGGGTAGGTGTGCTAGGGGGTGACAGGAGGTGATTGATGGGTGTCTCAAGGTGTGATTAGAGGGGGGAATGGATGCAAGCAATGCACTGGCGAGGTGATCAGGGCTGGGGTCTGAGGGCATTCTGAGGGTGTGGGCGGGTGATTGAGTGCCCTAGGGGCAGATAGGGGTCTAATCTGATAGGTAGCAGTGACAGGGGGTGATTGATGGGTAATTAGTGGGTGTTTAGGGTAGAGAATAGATGGAAACACTGCGCTTGGGTGGTGATCTGATGTCGGATCTGCGGGCGATCTATTGGTGTGGGTGGGTGATCAGTTTGCCCGCAAGGGGCAGGTTAGGGGCTGATTGATGGGTGGCAGTGACAGCGGGTGATTGATGGGTGGCAGTGACAGGGGGTGATTGATGGGTGGCAGTGACAGGGGGTGATTGATGGGTGATTGATAGGTGATTGACAGGTAATCAGTGGGTTATTACAGGGGAGAACAGATGTAAATATTGCACTGGCGAATTGATAAGGGGGGGTCTGAGGGCAATCTGAGCGTGTAGGCGGGCGATTGGGTGCCCGCAAGGGGCAGATTAGGGTCTGATCTGATAGGTAACAGTGACAGGTGGTGATAGGGAGTGATTGATGGGTGATTGATGGGTAATTAGTGGGTGTTTAGAGGAGAGAATAGATGGAAACACTGCGCTTGGGTGGTGATCTGATGTCGGATCTGCGGGCGATCTATTGGTGTGGGTGGGTGATCAGATTGCCCGCAAGGGGCAGGTTAGGGGCTGATTGTTGGGTGGCAGTGACAGCGGGTGATTGATGGGTGGCAGTGACAGGGGGTGATTGATGGGTGGCAGTGACAGGGGGTGATTGATGGGTGATTGATAGGTGATTGACAGGTAATCAGTGGGTTATTACAGGGGAGAACAGATGTAAATATTGCACTGGCGAATTGATAAGGGGGGGTCTGAGGGCAATCTGAGCGTGTAGGCGGGCGATTGGGTGCCCGCAAGGGGCAGATTAGGGTCTGATCTGATAGGTAACAGTGACAGGTGGTGATAGGGAGTGATTGATGGGTGATTGATGGGTAATTAGTGGGTGTTTAGAGGAGAGAATAGATGGAAACACTGCGCTTGGGTGGTGATCTGATGTCGGATCTGCGGGCGATCTATTGGTGTGGGTGGGTGATCAGATTGCCCGCAAGGGGCAGGTTAGGGGCTGATTGTTGGGTGGCAGTGACAGGGGGTGATTGATGGGTGATAGGTGATTGGCAGGTGATTGACAGGTGATCAGTGGGTTATTACAGGGAAGGACAGATGTAATTAATGCACTGGCGAATTGATAAGGGAGGGGGGGGGGGGTCTGAGGGCAATCTGAGCGTGTGGGCGGGTGATTGGGTGCCCGCAAGGGGCAGATTAGGGTCTGATCTGATAGGTAACAGTGACAGGTGGTGATAGGGGGTGATTGATGGGTAATTAGTGGGTGTTTAGAGAAGATAACAGATGTAAACGATACATTTGGGAGGTAATCTGACGGCGGGTTTGCGGGCGATCTAATGGTGTGGGTGGGTGATCAGATTGCCCGCAAGGGGCAGGTTAGGGGCTGATTGATGGGTGGCAGTGACAGGGGGTGACAGGGGGTGATTGATGGGTGATAGGTGATTGGCAGGTGATTGACAGGTGATCAGTGGGTTATTACAGGGAAGAACAGATGTAATTAATGCACTGGTGAATTGATAAGGGGGGGTCAGAGGGCAATCTGAGCGTGTGGGCGGGTGATTGGGTGCCCGCAAGGGGCAGATTAGGGTCTGATCTGATAGGTAACAGTGACAGGTGGTGATAGGGGGTGATTGATGGGTAATTAGTGGGTGTTTAGAGAAGATAACAGATGTAAACGATACATTTGGGAGGTAATCTGACGGCGGGTTTGCGGGCGATCTAATGGTGTGGGTGGGTGATCAGATTGCCCGCAAGGGGCAGGTTAGGGGCTGATTGATGGGTGGCAGTGACAGGGGGTGATTGATGGGTGATAGGTGATTGGCAGGTGATTGACAGGTGATCAGTGGGTTATTACAGGGAAGAACAGATGTAATTAATGCACTGGTGAATTGATAAGGGGGGGTCAGAGGGCAATCTGAGCGTGTGGGCGGGTGATTGGGTGCCCGCAAGGGGCAGATTAGGGTCTGATCTGATAGGTAAAAGTGACAAGTGGTGATAGGGGGTGATTGATGGGTGATTGATGGGTAATTAGTGGGTGTTTAGAGGAGAGAATAGATGTAAACAATGGATTTGGGTGGTGATCTGATGTCGGATCTGTGGGCGATCTATTGGTGTGGGGGGGTGATCAGATTGCCCGCAAGGGGCAGGTTAGGGGCTGATTGATGGGTGGCAGTGACAGGGGGTGATTGATGGGTGATTGACGGGTGATTGATGGGTGATTGACGGGTGATTGACAGGTGATTGACAGGTGATTGACAGGTGATCAGGGGGATAGATGCATACAGTAAACAGGGGGGGGTGGTCTGGGGGGGGGGTCTGGGGAGAATCTGAGGGGTGGGGGGTGATCAGGAGGGGGCAGGGAGCAGGGGGGGGGGGATAAAAAAAAAATAGCGTTGACAGATAGTGACAGGGAGTGATTGATGGGTGATTAGGGGGGTGATTGGGTGCAAACAGGGGTCTGGGGGGTGGGCAGGGGGGGGTCTGATGGGTGCTGTGGGCGATCTGGGGCAGGGGGGGGAGAAATCAGTGTGCTTGGGTGCAGACTAGGGTGGCTGCAGCCTGCCCTGGTGGTCCCTCGGACACTGGGACCACCAGGGCAGGAGGCAGCATGTATAATACACTTTGTAAACATTACAAAGTGTATTATACACTTTGTATGCGGCGATCGCGGGGTTAACATCCCGCCGGCGCTTCCGTATAGCCGGCGGGATGTTGCGGCGAGCGAGCGGTGACAGGCGCCGGCGGAGGATCGCGTCACGGATGACGCGATCGCTCCGCCCATGCCCTTAAATGGACCGCCGCCTCTGTGGGTGAGGCCGTCCTGCAGGGCTCCACTTCCCCGCCGCCCCTGTGTAGTGGGCGGTCGGGAAGTGGTTAAAGGAATCACCGGAATCAACGTTTGTTGGTTTGATGTCTGCACAGTACGGTATATAATCAACCTAAAGTCTTTCGGTTTTTTTAAGCGATGTGTAAAATTTACAGCCACTAGTAATAAAGCTGTGACAGTACAGCAGTAACATGCAGTGTAATTTGCAATAAACTTAAAACAGTAAAATAAAAAAAAATGTGTTCTTACTATAGCAGCTAAAAAAGGTAAGAGATATCAGATAGATCACACTAGGCCCGATCCGATTCACTTTTTCTCCTAAGTCACCTCCTAGGAGGTAATTTTTCATCTTCTGTTTAAAATAACTTTTGTATTCTGCAATTGAAAAAGTACCATAAATTAGGTGAAAAATGACTGCCAAAATTATTGTAATTTCTTGCTTGCTGGTGGCTTAAATGGCATTTTATTGATAATGTGAAAATTTCACCTAGGAGAAAACTTAACTAAATTGGGCCTATTTTGTTCTAAGGTTGATAAATAAAATGTACATCATGTCTAAGGAGGAGTTAAGTGATACCCAGCATTATTCAAGCTTATAAAATAAGAATGGAAAGGGTAATAATAATAATTTCACATAGCTAAGTGTCACTGGGAGGGCGGGATTACATACCATACAAACCAAGATAATGTAAAAGTGGATATCCTGATTATTTTCTACATTCTATTACAGTATATGTCACTACAGTGCCTTTTTAACCACTTCAGGACTCAGCCTTTACCCCCCCTTAAGGACCAGCACTGATTTCGCTGATCTGTGCTGGGTGGGCTCTACAGCTCCCAGCACAGATCAGACACCAGGCAAAGCGACCAGATCACCCCCCTTTTTTCCCCACTAGGGGGATGATGTGCTGTGGGGGGTCTGATCGCTCCTGCCTGCGTGTGGCTGGCGGGGGGGGGGGGGCACCTCAAAGCCCCCTCCACCGCAGGATTCCCCCTCTTCCTCTCCTCCCTCTCTTCCCCGGAGATCGGAGGCTGCACAGGAACGGATCTGTCCTGTGCAGCCTCTAACAGGCTCCTGCCTGTCATGTGACAGCAATCCCCGGCCGCTAATTGGCCAGGGATCGCTGATCTAGTACAACGCTGCTACTGTTAGCAGCGTTGTACAAATGTAAACAAAGTGGATTATTTCCGCTTGTGTTTACATTTAGCCTGCGAGCTGCGATCGGCAGCCCACAGGCTATTCACGGAGCCCCCCGCCATGAATTGACAGGAAGCAGCTGCTCGCGCGAGCGGCTGTTTCCTGATTAATTAGCCTGCAGCCGGCGACGCAGATGTGCGTCGCTGGTCCTGCAGCTACCACTTCGCCGACGCGCGTTATGAGTGTGCGGTCGGCAAGTGGTTAAGTGTTGGAGTGTCAACAATAGTTTGATATTTCTGCACCATGCACGGGAATAAAGCAGCTTTTCCAGCAAGGAGAATATCCTTGTAGGAGAAACTGGCATTTCACCCAACTAACAAACAAATACAGTTACATAAGATGTTTCCACAAACAAGAGGACGCCTGTTTTTCTGCTGCCATGCCCTCTTCCCATTTCTCCTTGTACAGAAAGATAGGATGGACTCTCTGAAGGATCCTCTTGACATTCCAGAAGATATAAGGTTCTGGAGGAACACAACAATTTCTCACAAAGGACCACTATAGTGAATGCTGGAGGAAGCTATGGATTGCATAAGAGCTTCTGTGCGTGTCTCCCATTCATTTACTACACACCAGTGTGACTGGATCCAGCGAGCCCGGCAGACAATTGCAATAGGACAGGCTTTTTTCCACCTCCTTTCTGCCAACTAAAATATAGATTTTCCCCATGGGATTATAAATTAATTTGATGTTGTGATTGTTTGGAGTGTTCTTATGTGGATAGGAATTATTCAATATATGAGGCAACAAATATAACAGTAATTTCCCAAACTACATATTATCAGACAGCCTTTCCCCTCATGCAACCCACACGCTTTTAACCTTTTGTTCTTTGTTTCTGTTTACAATAGAAGCTTTCTTTCATCACAGTACACTTTTATATTTGCTCATTTTACTGAGTCTCCTGATAAAGGTCTTAATCAGAACTGCCTAGATTTTCTTGTGGATGATCCTGCTCTGTAAATATGAACAGATTTATCAAGGTTGATAAAAGATTTGTGTCCATTAAGTTCAAAAAGCAACATGGGCAGAAACTACCCAGTTGGAAGTCGTAGCTGTAATACCTTGCAAAACGAGCTGTTCACACTATGAGCGTTTGCTGATTTTTTTTTAAGCACTGGCGATTTTACAAATCACTTTAAAAGTGCTTGTGTAATGATCTCCTATGACAGTGTTCAAATGTAAGTGTTTCGATTCTCTTGAAGTCGCAAACGCGTTACGTGTACCATTTTCTGAGCGCTTTGGCTCAATGGAAGGTATAGGGAAATCACAAAGCGCTTGAAAAAGCGCTTTGTATAGCGATTTCCTGAGCGCTTTTATGAATAAATACATTGTATTTATTAATTTTCGGGTTAAAGAGTTCACTGCCTGACGTTAGTCAGGAAAAATTATCGCTGAGCAAAAGCGCTTAGATATGAGATTTAACTGCCTTACGACCGCATCACGCAATCGGGCGGGATCACGGCGGCGGCCCCAGGGCCGCCTAACGCCAATTGGCGTAAAGTCTTGGGGCTGGGATTTGCAGGAGATCGTGTGCTGATGCGCGCACATTTCCGCTTGAATGACGCTCCATCATCAGTCTCCCAGCGGTGATCGGCACTCGGAGACTGTTAGAAGGTGAAACCGCCCTCTATTTACATTGTACAGCACTGCGATCTACAGCAGCGCTGTACTGGGGACAGCCATGTGACACGGCTGTCCCCCTGGGAGACAGGAGAGTGATTGGCTCTCATAGGCTGATATCTACGAGAGCCGATCGCGTTGATTGGCTGGCGGGGGGAGGGAGAGAACTATACAAAAATATAAAATAAATAGCAATATTTATTTACATTTTTTTTATAAAAAAATAAATAAGCATCCTTGTAGTGATAACAGCCCACCAACAGAAATCTCTGTTGGTGGGCAGAAAATGAGAGGGGGGGGGGGGGGAAATCCTAGTGTGCTGAGTTGTAGGCCCTGCAGCTTGGCCTTAAAGCTACAGTGGCCAAAATACTAAAAAATAGCCTGGTCACTAGGGGGGTGTAAGCCTATGGTCCTCAAGTGGTTAAAAGAAGCTCAATAAATCGCTCAGTGCTTCCGATAGCGCTGGCGATTTGTAATGTGAACAAAGCCTAAGAAAGCATCCAAATCTTTCTTTAAATACAAAAACAGAATTTGCCATAACTACTTCTTGTGTTAAAGGACACCTGTGCTTTAATAAAAAAAAAACTTACCTCAGTAGGTGGAAGTCTGAGGATGGTCTAGAGAATGGAGGAACAACAATTTTTCTGGATGGTCCAGACTTGACAAACAGAGAAGCTCCAGGGAAGCTAACATAGTAAAGCAAGAGATTTTCCCTGGGGCCACAGGGGACCCCAGAGAGGTAGACACTACATCAACGCTCACCTAGGCATGGTCAGGGGCTCATCTAGGCATGGTCAGGGGCTCATCTAGGCATGGTCAGAATGATCCACGAGCCTCTTATACTCTTCCAATTCCATGTATTCGAACCATGGTCTCCATGTGCGAGTAAACTGTTCATTTCTATGGTGCATGGAGTACGTTCAATCCTCCATCTGTTCGATGGATTTGATCTCACGCAACCATTCAACTTTCAAAGGGGCCTGTGTCGACTTCCAGTGGCGAGCAATAGCCATCCTGGCTGCATTGATTAGGTGTTTAGATAATAGTTTTTTATATTTCCCAAGTCTCCTCAGAGAATTGTGAAGAAGATAATAGGCAGGGTTGTCAGAGGCTTCCACTCCAGTGACTTGTGCCATTGGCGATTTAACTGAATTCCAAAAGGAACCAAGGGCCGGACAGCTCCAAAAGATGTGCAACAAATAACCATCATGAGCAAAACACCACCAGCTAAGTAGGCTGTAGTTAGGATACATCCTATGGAGCCTGTCCGGCGTATAGTATCACTGCGTAAGGCGTTTATACCCAGATGCCTGGATGAGAGTAGAGATAATTAAAGGACTTGTGTGCCAGGATAAGTACTTTCTGCCACTGGTTGTCTGTAAAGGATTGATTCAACGCAGACTCCACTTTGCTCAACGTAGAGGTTTGCAATGAGCATGGAGTAGATGTGTGAACCCCCCTTTGAGGCATAACCTGTATCATTTAAAGGCTGTTCGAAGGGAGTGGCATCCCTTGAAATGCTCCATCTGCCTCCTAGACTAAGGAGAAAGTGTTGAATCTGCAATAGGGACCATGGACCCAAAGACGAACACTGCAGCTTAGATTGAAGGCATTCACATCCAGCCATTTGCCAACCTCTAAAAGATGGAGGGCCCTTACGGGACACGCGGATGACAGTTTTTACCTGCATTTGAGTAATTTTTAAAATCTTTTTTACTTAGCCATAGGCTGGAATATAACCCTGACACAAATCCATGCACATGTGAAAAACTAAAATAATTTCCCCAAACAAAAACCTATGTGCTATAACAACAGTATTATAACGTAATGCCTCCAGGGATCCCCATAGGTCCACTAAACTGTCCAATGGCACTTCTTACGGAGAATTCTCATTGGTCCAGATGGTGGAGAATGGAGAGCCCCAGTGGCATATTTAAAGATGCTTTAGCCAGCGCTCCCTGTGGAATGGCTGTGTTTTAAGGGCACACAAAACCAAGTGAGGAAGCTATAGATGGACAACAAGATGCTTATAATTGTGAGTTTTTTTTTTTGTTTTTTTTTCATGCAAATTCATGCAGTTTGAAATTGGACAACTCAAAATAATCCTGTGTTAGTTTGCCAAGTAATAAGCCTATATTTGCATAGAATTGTTATAAAATTAGCAGCAGCTCAAATTTATGAGCATCTCAGGAAGCTGAAATACTATTTACCATTAATACTTATATACTATATACTACTGTATATATAAAGCTGAACTGAATGTCTCCGGAGAGACGTGAACCTTGCTGTAAGCGTTTACAGCAGTGTTGTGCAGTAACACAACAACAAGTGGACTCCAGACACACCGGTGGAAGAGGTTTGTTGATTGACCGTCCTCTTATTCTGATTAAATAAACCAAGGAAAGTAGATTTTTGTAATGAGTTTATTTTGACGGTGGTCGGTCTTGTCCTAAATACCAATAAAAAGAATAAAAAAACTATAAGGCAAGATCTGGCCTTTTCCCCTGCTCCTTTGGAAATGTTATGACAAAGCCTGATAACGGCTGTGCCTGTATACATTTCATAATTATACAATGATTTACAATGCTCAAATGGCAATATTAAAGGTCAGTACATCTAAAATACTTAGTATTTATTTCAGCCTCCACAGATCTGATTATATTGTTAAAATGACAACCATAAAACAAAAATAGCTTTAACATCTATTGCGCCTATAACAAAGGTTTTTTTTTCCAGTTGCATTAATATGGAAACGATTTGATTAAATAAGCTGCAATGATTTTGTTGGATGGAAAGACTGTTGCTAAGGTGGTTGTTTCTATGGATTTTGCAGTGTCAGGGAGACCTCTCCACTCCAATTATTTCTCCATAGTTACACCATACATGCCTTAAAAATGAGCCTATTATATCCCTGGGGATTACAAGACGTTCCATCCATACTAGATGGATACACATTCTATGTTGTCAGGTCCCATATTTCAGAATGTATGCTATCAGCAATCCCGTTGTTGGATGATGACTTCATGTGCCCAGTGGCTGCTAAGAAAAGCTGAGCACCCTCTCTCACAAGCTCATTTAAGTTGGCTTTCTATGTGTATCTTGTTTAATTAAATGTTAGGCTATTTTACATTTTAAGCAAGATCTATAAAAAGATAGCCTCAATGTGTCAGTTTTCCACACACAAAAAAATAAACACCAAATGTATTCAACAGATGAGGAGCCTCATGGTCCCAAATGATAGGATGGCCATAACTGGCAAAAAGTAGAACCTAAGAACGTGAAAGGTAAGTGCCAAGAACTAAGGGGAAAAGTGGAATGTGAAATACCTGAGGGGTAGCATGAAATGGACTTAATATAATAATACCGCCATAAAGGGATCTGTGCCTGGGATAAACTTAATGTTCATTGAATAAAAGAAAGAAAATTAAAATTCAAAAAGAGTGCAATGGTCAATCTAGCAGACCATCATAAATTAAATCCATAGACAAGTGGTCCTCAAACTAAGGCCCGCGGGCCAAATACGCCCCCCTGAGGCTTTTTTTACCGCCCCCTCCCCCCCCCCCCCCACACACACACATAAAATGTATTACTTATAGATGCGGTCTGCTGCATCTCAATATTGGTGGCCTGCATACAGAATAGCAGTTCTGGTACCACCCTTTCACATGGAAGCCAAAAATCAGTCATTTGTTAGCTTCTGGGTTACTGGGTGGAGGGGATGACTTGTAGCAAGTATAATCACATGTATTTTGGTCAGTGCTGTGCAGGAATGTTATGGTTTCTTTGTGAAGTGGAAATAGAGGATTGTACTGCTTATGTTTCTACAGAGATCGTGTGTGTATGGGTGAGATTGTGCTGTAGGCTTTGGCAGACCATTGGCAATACTATCTGCACATGCTGTGCTGGGGGCATAACATCTGCTTTGGTTAAATGGGAGACATGAGGGCTGCCCATGTTAATAGGTGCTGTCTACAATACCTAGGCTCAATGTTATGTTTTTCTACATTACTTCATGTATACCATGGCCCTCCAGCAGTCTGTAGTATGTTGACCCGGTCCTTGACCAAAAAAAGTTGGGGACCCCTGCCATAGACCTACCAAAGACACATCCAGAAGATCAGCAGATCAGTAGGACAGCAGTTCAGTATATAGCAGGTGATAATATGCCAGCCAAAAAAAAGCAATTGAATGTAACCAAAGCATCAAACCAGCAACTGTATACATAACAAATGGTAATATTCTAGTCCGGATGATGTAGAGAATGCAATCCTATGTATAAATATCAATTTGGTTATATTGCCATGAGTGTTTATATAACTCTGTCCAGAATATGATGTACACGACAGACATTCACTCATCTCAGTGAGACTTCACCGATCCACTGTTTTCAAGGTATAAAAGTTCATCACACATGTATTTTATAAATGGTTGGTGTCACCACTCCGTTCTATGCACAATGTAGGTGCTGTGCTGCTGCATGTGTAATGCAGTGGCAGTAGATTGGTACCAAGGATGGGTCATTCAGTAAGACTGAGGCAGGCTGACCAGTTTTACCATAGAATAAGGTCTACCTCAGTGTTAGGCTCTGTGTGCTCTCTTGGATTGGTCATTATACTTTTTGGATGTCCATCGGTGCACTCTCTTGGATCGACCATTGTACTCTTTTTGGACGTCCATCTGTGCGCTCTCTTGGATCGGCCATTGTGCTCTTTCTGGATGTCCATCTGTGCGCTCTCTTTAATCGGCCATTGTGCTCTTTCTTGATGTCCATCTGTGCGCTCTCTTGGATTGGCCATTGTGCTCTTTCTTGATGTCCATCTGTGCTCTCTCTTGGATCGGCCATTGTGCTCTTTCTTGATGTCCATCTGTATGCTCTCTTGGATCGGCCATTGTACTCTTTCTTGATGTCCATCTGTGCGCTCTCTTGGATCGGTCATTGTGCTCTTTCTTGATGTCCATCTGTGCTCTCTCTTGGATCGGCCATTGTGCTCTTTCTTGATGTCCATCTGTATGCTCTCTTGGATCGGCCATTGTACTCTTTCTTGATGTCCATCTGTGCGCTCTCTTGGATCTGCCATTGTGCTCTTTCTTGATGTCCACCTGTATGCTCTCTTGGATCGGCCATTGTACTCAGGGGCGTAGCAATAGGGGGTGCAGAGGTAGCGACCGCATCGGGGCCCTTGGGCCAGAGGGGCCCTGAAGGGCCCTCTCTCAACTACAGTATTAGCTCTCTATTGGTCCTGTGCTCATAAAAATAGATTCTAAAGATACTTTGAATAGTGGTAATCATTAACAAACGAATAAGTACAAGGAGGTAGACTGACTCTTGGGTGCATGTAAAAATATTAATATATTATTTATTTTATTAAATTATTAATCAAAGGTTAAAAAACACATACAAACACATGCAATAGTGTACATGTACCAAAAATACCCTTTTACTTCCAAAAATATCAACACCCATAAAAATGGACCATTAAAGAACCCCAGGAGACTAATGGAGAGGCTGCAGTCCTCTCAATCTGAAGCACACTTCAAATGAGTTAATATAGCGCTAATGAGATATTGCGTTGCAACTACTGATCACCAGTACTCACAGAACCTTCCAGCATGGCTACTGTTTGAAGGTTTGCAAAAAATCCAGATAACTCCATGCAAATTATTCTATGTATTGGAGGTGTGCAAGGGTCCTAGTTGCTGGGACCTAACTTGAGTCTTGGCACCAAAAGATATAGTTCGAGAGCTGGTTGCACCACATAAAGCAAGAAAGTTCACAGTTGGGAAGTTGGAACTCTGGACCCACTCGCAGCCCAGACAAAGACTGTATAGTCACCACAAAACTTGAATGTACATAGTGACTCCCATAAGCTTCAGTTGTAGCATCAGACATACATACGTAATGGTGCACAGATTGAGTTCACAGCCACTCTATTTGCAGTTCATAGGCACCAAAGCATAGCAAGCAGGCATGCAGAGTCTTGAGTTAGTGCTAGCGGTTTCAGTGCTTGCAATTTGTAGCAAAGCTTAAGCATACAAAGTCAATGCAGCAATCATCTAGTGACTCATGATGGATAGAAGTACATTTGCAAGCAAGTTCCAGTTGTTCAAGTTGTATAGTTACCATCACATCACAGAAGAAGGCATGAGAAGGTGCTTCAGATGATCGCAACAATCATCTGAAGCACCTTCTCATGCCTTCTTCTGTGATGTGATGGTAACACTGAAACCGCTAGCACTAACTCAAGACTCTGCATGCCTGCTTGCTATGCTTTGGTGCCTATGAACTGCAAATAGAGTGGCTGTGAACTCAATCTGTGCACCATTACTTATGTATGTCTGATGCTACAACTGAAGCTTATGGGAGTCACTATGTACATTCAAGTTTTGTGGTGACTATACAGTCTTTGTCTGGGCTGCGAGTGGGTCCAGAGTTCCAACTTCCCAACTGTGAACTTTCTTGCTTTATGTGGTGCAACCAGCTCTCGAACTATATCTTTTGGTGCCAAGAATCAAGTTAGGTCCCAGCAACTAGGACCCTTGCACACCTCCAATACATAGAATAATTTGCATGGAGTTATCTGGATTTTTTGCAAACCTTCAAACAGTAGCCATGCTGGAAGGCTCTGTGAGTACTGGTGATCAGTAGTTGCAACGCAATATCTCATTAGCGCTATATTAACTCATTTGAAGTGTGCTTCAGATTGAGAGGACTGCAGCCTCTCCATTAGTCTCCTGGGGTTCTTTAATGGTCCATTTTTATGGGTGTTGATATTTTTGGAAGTAAAAGGGTATTTTTGGTACATGTACACTATTGCATGTGTTTGTATGTGTTTTTTAACCTTTGATTAATAATTTAATAAAATAAATAATATATTAATATTTTTACATGCACCCAAGAGTCAGTCTACCTCCTTGTACTTATTCATTGCTTATGCTGACATGGTGCATGTGAAAATTGATTGTGAATCATTTGCTTTTTCTTTTTTTGGGCACTTTGCCCATTAGTTTTACTTAGTTCCCGCCTCGATTCCCTTTGTAAAATATTTTTTCTCAATCATTAACAAACTGTTCCCCATTCCCTTCTTGCACCTCTGACACTGTAGTTGCCATTGGCAGGTTTTGGTGCGCTGTATTAATTGTTCTGTATAGAGTGCTTGGGGGGCCCCATTGTAAAACTTGCATCGGGGCCCACAGCTCCTTAGCTACGCCACTGATTGTACTCTTGATGTCCATCTGTGCGCTCTCTTGGATCGGCCATTGTACTCTTTCTTGATGTCCATCTGTGCGCTCTCTTGGATCGGCCATTGTGCTCTTTCTTGATGTCCATCTGTGCGCTCTCTTGGATCTGTCATTGTGCTCTTTCTTGATGTCCACCTGTATGCTCTCTTGGATCGGCCATTGTACTCTTTCTTGATGTCCATCTGTGCGCTCTCTTGGATCGGCCATTGTACTCTTTCTTGATGTCCATCTGTGCGCTCTCTTGGATCGGCCATTGTGCTCTTTCTTGATGTCCATCTGTGCGCTCTCTTGGATCGGCCATTGTACTCTTTCTTGATGTCCATCTGTGCGCTCTCTTGGATCTGCCATTGTGCTCTTTCTTGATGTCCATCTGTGCTCTCTCTTGGATCTGCCATTGTGCTCTTTCTTGATGTCCATCTGTATGCTCTCTTGGATCGGCGATTGTACTCTTTCTTGATGTCCATCTGTGCGCTCTCTTGGATCGGCCATTGTGCTCTTTCTTGATGTCCATCTGTGCTCTCTCTTGGATCGGCCATTGTGCTCTTTCTTGATGTCCATCTGTATGCTCTCTTGGATCGGCCATTGTACTCTTTCTTGATGTCCATCTGTCTGCTCTCTTGGATCAGCCATTGTACTCTTTCAGTTTAAGGATTTTTTTATTGACACTCCATAAATGTTAAGTGCCTCCATAAAAGAGAGCAGTGTTGGTGTAAAACTTTTGTGTTGAGATCATCTCCTGTTACCTCTTATCTTGCATGCTTCTTTTCCTTCCCTTCCCAACCCTCACCTATTCTATTATATTCATTGGCCATATTTTTGCTAGTTATATCCAGTTTTCCTATGTAGTTGTGGAGATCGGAATAGTTTTGGATCTTATTTACATAACATGGGAGAGTGGACTGAAAACCTCAGAGGGTATGCAAGTACAATCAGAGCATGCAAACATGTATACATACCGAGCTTCCACGAGAAGTATAGATATTTGGATCACCCAAACAAGCAAGAGGTGTAGACTGTCACAAAACTCAAGTGGTAGCTGCTCAGATCAGGCTAATAACTGGCACACAAGGAGCAAGAGGCTGGTGCATATAGAAATGTGTAGACAGTTACCTCCAAATAAATTCTGGAGAAAATTGTACAAAGGAGACCTGATTTTCCACCCATATCCACTTAGATACAGTGGATAGTGCATATAAAGGGACTCTTAGCACAGGAAAGCCATACTTTTGCTCAGGGGGTTAACAAACGTGATTGCATAAGGTCTTTTGCCAACTTGAGGAGGTTAAAATCACTTGGTAGTTATTCTATCCAGAGACATTACCTGAGGATAAGGTGACAGCCATTATTCCTATGTGTATATTTAGATTAGAACTGGTCCCCCAGGGCACCTAGTACAATGTTTCCATGCTATGCAATGTACTTGGCTTTTGTGTAAGAATGAGACTTAAAGGTGTTACAATGGCCAAAAAATTATACCGTTCTGAAGAAATCAAGAGGGAAAAATGTGTAGCGGTCTGGCGGCCATAGCCACTTATTACAGTCTATAAGGTGAGGGCATAAGTGAATGAAATTACACAAAATTATACTAAATAAAGGAAAACAGCCATGAATTTACACAGCTGAAATTTATAACTGTGTCCTCAAAGGCCATTATGCTTTGACTGGCTCACATATTCTGATACGGATACATTACACTGTAATGCCATTGGACTGCGAGACAGAAATAGCTATTTAAACCTACATGCAGTGGCTCCCGACCTGTACGGCCGCTGCTGAATGACATGACATTAATTTCTCCATACAACTCGCTCTACAGTGTTCTTACACAGAAGCGGCCCACCCTACGGAAATGTAGAAGTGAGCGGTAACGCGCTATTTATAAATGCTCAGCATGAACTGAAACAAATAATATAAGCTTACATAATATGTGCTGTACCTCCCACATGCTGCATACCTGCCAAAGACTGAAATATTATAATTGGAGCACTCTAGAATCACTCTGGCACAGCACAAGTCTTATTCTCGGAGCGAAGAAGAAAAGAGTAATGAAACACTCACAGAAAAGTAATAATTGCGAGATGTTTAACACTTCCAAAACCAACAGAAAAAAAGCATAAATAATCTGGTTTTAACTAAATTCCTGCACAATGGTTAAGCAGTTAGCTCTGCCTTGCAGCTCCAGGGTCCAGAGCTTAAACTCACCACGGATTCTATGGGGTTGATCCACTAGACATCTTTGCACTGGATATAAGAAGTATGAATATAGGCAACAGCATTCATGCTTGGCCTGAGCTGGTGTAACAAAATGGCCACTGCTGTTCTGTCTTTGGTTCTTCCTGCATGCTGTCAGAATATTCTTCAGTATTTAAGGTGCTGAATCCCTGATTCCCTAAGTAAGTCACATAGGTCATATCTCTTTCCATGAGCAGCTCAAGGTGGTAAATTCACCGCCTGTCAGCTGCTCCCATCCATCGGCCAGGCCCCTGCTAGCGCTCATCACAGGTGGTGGACAGGCGGCTCCCCATGTAGCTGCATCTGGGCATGGTGATTGCTGTGCTGAGATGGGGCATAAGATGTTTTCACTGCCGGGCAATGCCATCGCGTGTCAAATGTGATACGCATGGTGTTCGCGAACACTGCCATTTGCATGAAATTGCAGCCGAATTACATTTGTGGCCAGCAGCCAGGAGGCTGAACTGCTCGAAAAATAAAAAGTTTACCCATCTGTGGAAAAGGGTCCTAAAACATGCAGGAGAGATTTTGATCTGAGATGTGTGTGTTACATTGCAAATAACACTTGCCAAACCATGGTGGTGAATCTAGGAAAAATGATTGAATTGAATTAATATTAGTAGCAAACAATGATGTAACTGATCCCGGAATAAGCTGATGAAGCGAAGCCTTTACCTGTCCGGGAACTCCTTTAGCGGCTGCTGAGTTTGATAAAAAAAAAAAAAGAAAAAAAAACTGATGAAAAAAACTGGATAGCTTGTATGTGTGAAATCACACTGTCTTCCCATTTAAGGGAGAACCCCGGTGACAGCCATTTGCCCTATGCTTGCATAGCTCCAGCTCCCGTGACATGCATTGGGAGCGAGAGGTATGCAGCACAGAGTGCATGGCTGTCAGAAAAAAAACAGAGGAGACCTTATGCAGCACTGGAGCAGGTAAATATTACACTATTCCATTGCACTAGCCCTAAAGTTCCAGAAGTCTAGGTTTCTCTTTAACCACTTGATGACCCAGCCTTTACCCCCCCTTAAGGACCAGCGCTGTTTTCGCTGATCTGTGCTGGGTGGGCTCTACAGCCCCCAGCACAGATCAAACACCAGGCAGAGCGACCAGATCGCCCCCCTTTTTTCCCCACTAGGGAAATGTGATGTGCTGGGAGGTCTGATCGCTCCTGCCTGTGTGTGGCTGGCGGGGGGGGGGGGCACCTCAAAGCCCCCTCCACAGCAGTATTCCCCCTCTCCCTCTCCTCCCTCCCTTCCCCGGAGATCGGAGGCTGCACAGGAACGGCTCTGTCCTGTGCAGCCTCTAACAGGCTCCTGCCTCTCATGTGACAGGAGCAGCGTTGTACCAGATCAGCGATCCCCAGCCAATCAGCGGCCGGGGATCGCTGATCCGGTACAACGCTGCTACTGTTAGCAGCGTTGTACAAATGTAAACAAAGCGGATTATTTCCGCTTGTGTTTACATTTAGCCTGCGAGCCGCGATCGGCGGCCCGCAGGCTATTCACGGAGCCCCCCGCCGTGAATTGACAGGAAGCAGCCGCTCGCGCGAGCGGCTGCTTCCTGATTAATTAGCCTGCAGCCGGCGATGCAGATCTGCGTCGCTGGTCCTGCAGCTGCCACTTTGCCGACGCGCGTTATGAGTGTGCGGTCGGCAAGTGGTTAAAGGGATGATAAAAGAGATTCCTCCGCACACCTTCCGAATAGGGTAAAATCAGTCCTTTTTATTGAATCATCTGTAGAAAAATAGCAA
This sequence comes from Hyperolius riggenbachi, assembly GCF_040937935.1. NCBI lineage: Eukaryota > Metazoa > Chordata > Amphibia > Anura > Hyperoliidae > Hyperolius > Hyperolius riggenbachi. The sequence continues at coordinate 210,570,311 of NC_090649.1, read as the reverse complement.
AAAGTAGAACAGCATGCAAGCTGACGCGTTTCTGACCCTACCAGGTCCTTAGTCGTAGCTTTAAAGGGAACCTAAACTGAGAAGGATATGGATTTTTCCTCTTAAAATAATACCAGTTGCCTTACTCTCCTGCTGATCCTGTGTCTCTAATACTTTCAGCCACAGCCGTGAACAAGCATGCAAATCAGGTGCTCTGACTGAAGTCAGACTGGATTAGCTGCATGCTTGTTTCATGTGTGTGATTCAGCCAATCATGCAGCCAGAGATCAGCAGCACTGACAAGCAGCTGGTATTGTTTAACTACTTTACGACCGCCTTACGCCAATGGGCGTGACCGCGGCGGCAGCCCCAGGACCGCCTAACTCCAATTGGCGTCAAGTCCTGGGGCTGCACTTTGCAGGAGATCGTGCACAGGCTGTATGCGCATCTCCTGCTCGGGGGGGCGGAGCTCCGCCCCACCTTCAGTCGCTCGGGAGACTGTTAGACGGCGAAACCGCTGCCTAATCATCATGTACAGTGCTGCGATCAGCAGCAGCGCTGTACTCAGGGCCGTGCAGAGGGTCCTTAAGTGGGGGGTGCTCAAATTTAAAAAAAGGGGCCTTTCCCCGCATGCCCCCCACCTCGTTTTTGGCTAGGGGTATTGATTGTCATGCTGCTGAATGCAGATGCTGGGTGCCATGTGGGTTCTGGGTGTAAGTACTGAGTGTCATGTGGGTTCTGGCTATGGTTGGGTATCGAGTTTCATGCGGGTGTTGATTGCAAATACTTAGTGCCATGTAAGATCTTGGTGCATGTACTGGAAGTCATGTGGATGCTGGGTGCAGGTACTGGATGTGACATGGGTGTGAATACTTGGCACCATGCCTGTACTGGGTGCTGGCTATGAGTGGGCTTTGGGCATCACATGGGTTTTGAATGCAGGTACTTTGGGTGCAGGTACTGGTTAAGTAGGTGCTTGGTGCAGATAGCGGGGGCCATGTGGAAGCTGTGTGCAGGTGTGTGTACTGGGTGCAATTTTAGGCCTGGGTGCAGATACTTGGGGCTTGATTCACTAACCGGCGCTAAGTGTTAGCAAGTTAGCAGTAAAGTCTGTATCAAGCTGCTTTGGGTACCAAGGTCCAGTTTGTATTGGGTGTTTAGTTGCAGTGGGTGCTATGCTGTATTGGGTGTTGAATGAGTAGCAGATGGTGATAAACCATAGTGGGTGCCATGTGAGTGCTAATTGGTACAGGGAGCCATGTGAGTGTTGGACATGAGTGAGTAGGGAGTGCCATGTGTGGTCTGGATGTGTGCCATGGGAGAGTACTGTGACTCATATGGGTTCGGACCAAGGATGGGTACTGGGTGCTATTTGGGTGCTGGCCATGGACGGGTACTAGGTGCATATAATGGCTTTGGAACTTGGTGACGTGAGTACTGTGCCATGTGGGTGTTGATTATGGGGGTATGTGGGTCTTAGGTGCAAATACTGAGTGCCAAGTGGGTACTGGGAGCGAGTACATGGTGACATATGGGTGATGGGTGCTGGCTAGTGGGATATTTGTTGTTATGTGGGTGCTAAAGGCAGATGCTGAGTGCCATGTGGGTTCTGGGTGCTGGCACAGGGTGTCATGTGGATTCTGGCAGTATGGGTGTGTATCAACCATCATGTAGGTGTTGATTGCAGGTAATCAGTCCCTTGTGAGTTCTCGGTGCAAGTACTGGATGTCATATGTGAGTGCTTGGTGTGGGTGCTGGGCACCAAGTGGAGGCTTAGTGCAACTGGAACTACTGCAGATGAAACATGTGGGTGTTGGGTATCACATAGGTGCAAATACTTGGTGCCATGCCTGGGTGCTAGCTATGGTTGGGCATTGTGTCATGTGGGTTCTGAGTGCAGGTACTTTGGGTGCTAGTATTAGTTATGTGGGTGAAGATAGTGGGTGCCATGTGGAGGCTGTGTGCAGGTGTGAGTAGTGGGTGCCATGTTGAGGCTGGGTGCAAGTACTGTGCCATGTAGGTGTGAGTACTGGGTGCCAGCTATAGGGTGAAGGGGTGCAGGTATTGGGTGTCATGTGGCTGTTTGATGCAAGTACTAAGTGCCATATTGAGGCCGGATGTGAGTATTGGGTGCAGGGTGCTCGGTGCAAGTACTGGGTGCTTGCTATAATGGGGGTTACTGGTTGAGTGTAATGTGTGTGGGAGCTAAATATTGGTGTGATTGTTGTGGGTGCAAGGGGTGGGAGATCACTGTGGGTACTGCTATGAATGGCATAGTTGCTGCTAGGGGAGGTAGAGGTCAGTGTGGTTGCTGAGGGAAGGGTAGGTCACTGTGGGTGCTGGGGGGAGAAGTAACTGTGGGTGCTTTGGAAGGTAGAGGTCAGTATGGGTGCTGGAGGAAGGGGAGGTCACTGTGGGTGCTGGGAGAAGTCAGTGTGGTTACTGGAGGAAGGAGTGGATGCTGGGTGTTGGGAGAGGCCACTGTGGGAGCTGGCTATGGGAGAGGTCACTATAGGTGCTGCTTTTGGGACGGTACGTCCCTGTGGGTGCTGCAGGGGACAGGAGGGTAGCCACTGGGGGAGGAAAAAATCACTGTGGGTGCTGGGGGAGGGATAGGTTAGTGTGGGTGCTGGGGTAGGCAGGATCACTGCTAGAACTGGGGAGGGAGAGGTCACTGTGGATGCTAGGTGGAGGGAGAGGTCACTGTGGGTGCTGGGAAAGGGAGAGGTCACTATGGGTGCTGGGGAGGGAGAGGTCACTGTAGGTGGAGGGAGAGGTCACTGTGGGTGCTGGGGGAGGGAGAGGTCACGGTGTGTGCTGGGGGAGGGAGAGGTCACTGTGGGTGCTAGGTGGAGGAAGAAGTCACTGTGGGTGTTGGGGAGGGAGAGGTCACTGTGGGTGCTAGATGCAAGGAAAGGTCACTGTGGGTGCTGGGTAGGGAGAGGTCACTGTGGGTGCTAGATGGAGGGAAAGGTCACTGTGGGTGCTGGGAAAGGGAGAGGTCACTATGGGTGCTGGGGAGGGAGAGGTCACTGTAGGTGCTAGGTGGAGGGAGAGGTCACTGTGGGTGAAAGGTGAAGGGAGATATCACTGTGGGTACTGGGGAGGGAGAGGTCAGTATGGTTCCTAGGTGGTGGGAGAGGTCACTGTGATTGCTAGGTGAAGGGAGATGTCACTGTGGGTACTGGGGAGGGAGAGGTCAGTATGGGTCCTAGGTGGAGGGAGAGGTCACTGGGTACTAGGTGGAGGGAGAGGTCACTATGGGCACTGGGGAGGGAGAGGTCAATATGAGTCCTAGGTGGAGAGAGAGGTCACTGGGTACTAGGTGGAGGGAGAGGTCACTATGGGTCCTAGGTGGAGGGAGAGGTCACTATGGGTACTGGGGGCAGAGAGGTCAATATGGGTACTAGGTGTAGGGAGAGGTCACTATGGGTGCTGGGGAGGGAGAGGTCAGTATGGGTCCTAGGTGGAGGGAGAGGTCACGGTGATTGCTAGGTGAAGGGAGATGTCACTGGGTACTAGGTGGAGGGAGAGGTCACTGGGTACTAGGTGGAGGGAGTGGTCACTATGGGTAATGGGGAGAGGTCAATATGGGTCCTAGGTGGAGGGAGAGGTCACTGGGTACTAGGTGGAGGGAAAGGTCACTATGGGTCCTAGGTGGAGGGAGAGGTCACTGTGAGTGCTGGGGGAGGGAGTGGTCACTGGGTACTAGGTGGAGGGAGAGGTCACTATGGGTACTGGGGAGGGAAAGGTCAATATGGGTACTAGGTGGAGGGAGAGGTCACTATGGGTGCTGGGGGAGGGAGAGGTCAGTATGGGTCCTAGGTGGAGGGAGAGGTCAGTATGCCACACTAGGATTTCTGTCTGGGCCTCTTCACTTGAAAGTGTTCCAGGCGGGGGCAGAGCTTCCCGCGGGTGGGTGGGGCTTATCGCGATCGGGGCAGGGCTTATTTTGCGCGACGAGAGGGGCTTTTTTTAAGATTTTAAAGAGGGGGGTACCTGGGCACCCAAAGCACCCCCCTGTGCACGTGCCTGGCTGTACTGGGGACAGCCATGTGACACGGCTGTCCCCTCCATGGTGTCAGAAGTGATTAGCTGTCATAGGCTGAAGCCTATGACAGCCGATCACAGGAATTGGCTGGCGAGGGGAGGGAGGGCAAGGATACAAATTAAATCAATAAATAGATACAAAAATAAAAAAACACGCATATAAATATTTACATAAAAAAAATAAACATCTGGTGGCCGATCAAACCCCACCCCACCAACAGAGAGCTCTGTTGGTGGGGATAAAAGGGGAGGGGGGGGGGCGAATCACTTGTGTGCTGTGCCGTGCGGCCCTGCAGCTTGGCCTTAAAGCTGCAGTGGCCTATTAGGCAAAAACTGGCCTGGTCTTTAGGGGGGGTTTAACACTGTAGTCCTCAAGTGGTTAAAAGGAAACATCCATATCCCTCTCAGTTTAGGTTACCTTTAACCTCCCCGGCGTTCTATTGAGATCGCCAGGGAGGCTGCGGGAGGGTTTTTTTTTAATAAAAAAAAAACTATTTCATGCAGCCAACTGAAAGTTGGCTGCATGAAAGCCCACTAGAGGGCGCTCCGGAGGCGTTCGTCCGATCGCCTCCGGCGCCCAGAATAAACAAGGAAGGCCGCAATGAGAGGCCTTCCTTGTTTTGCTTAGATCGTCGCCATAGCGACGAGCGGAGTGACGTCATGGACGTCAGCCGACGTCCTGACGTCAGCCGCCTCCGATCCAGCCCTTAGCGCTGGCCGGAACTTTTTGTTCCGGCTACGCTGGGCTCAGGCGGCTGGGGGGACCCTCTTTCGCCGCTGCTCGCGGCGGATCGCCGCAGAGCGGCGGCGATCAGGCAGCACACGCGGCTGGCAAAGTGCCGGCTGCGTGTGCTGCACTTTATTTGAAGAAAATCGGCCCAGCAGGGCCTGAGCGGCAGCCTCCGGCGGTGATGGACGAGCTGAGCTCGTCCATACCGCTCAGGAGGTTAATAAACAATTTGGCTAGCGTAAACTGTGTTTAAGGTTTTTACCCGTGATTGCATGATTGAGTTTGATACCCCTGGAGATGTTTGTCTTTTCTTAACAAACGTGGCATCTAGGCCGGATCCCCCTATAAGCGCTTTTCTGAGCGCTTTGTGATGCATTAGCACATTTTAAAGGTTCTATTAAAATTCACCTTCATTAAAATGAATAAGATTTTTAGAGCGATTTTAACCATTTAACGGCAATCTATCGTATTAAAACGTCATGCTTTTGCCTGTTAATGGCAACATGACGTTTTAATACGTCGCGTGTTCTCTTTAAAACTATAATGGCTGAAAACTGAGAAATAATTATTTTTTTTTTATTTTTTTCCCATTAAAACGCATTTAGAATAAAAACATTCTTAGCAAAATGTATTACCCACAGAAAGCCTAATTGGTGGCGAAAAAAACGAGGTATAGATAATTTTCTTGTGATAAGTTGTAATAAAGTTATTAGGGAATAAAAGGGAGGAGCACTGACTGGTAAAAATTGCTCTGGTCCGTTAGAGTAAAAACCCTTGGGGGTGAACTGGTTAATGAAAGTGAAAAATTATTAAAATGCGCTCAGAAAGCGCTAATCAATCACAAAGCGCTCAGAAAAGCGCTTATAGTGTGGATCGACCTTAAAGTGTACCAGAGATAAAAAAATAAAAACATTTACCTATATGTACCTGAGTGCTCCTCCATCCCCCTTCAGGCTGTGGGCTCCCTTGCCATCCTCCCAGGCCCCTTCGATCCTCCACTGACCGGGAGCAGTAAGTCCTCTAGTCGCCCTTAGCCGTGCTGTTCTGCGCATGCTTTCATTGTTTTAATTTCATGCTCCCTTTAAAGAGACTCCGTAACAAAAATTGCACCCTGTTTTTTATCATCCTACAAGTTCCAAAAGCTATTCTAATGTGTTCTGGCTTACTGCAGCACTTTGTACTATCAGTCTCTGTAATAAATCAATGTATCTTTCCCTTGTCAGACTTGTCAGCCTGTGTCTGGAAGGCTGCCAAGTTCTTCAGTGTTGTGGTTCTGCTATGCACTCCCCCCTCAGGGGGGAAAGAAACACACAAATGATCTCTTGAGATTCAAAGGGAAGGCTGTATACAGCCTGCTTGTGTATGGATGTATTTTCTATGTGTGGACATACTGTACATCAACCTACTTCCTGTTTTGGTGGCCATTTTGTTTGTTTATAAACAAACTTTTTAAAACTGTTTTTAACCACTTTTAATGTGGCAGGGAGCGGCGAAATTGTGACAGAGGGGAATAGGAGATGTCCCCTAACGCACTGGTATGTTTACTTTTGTGCGATTTTAACAATACAGATTCTCTTTAAGGGCTATTTCACACCAAAATCACTTTTCTGTTTTTTCCCAATCCCTAGCGTTTCAAATAGAGCTTTGTCAGGGCCCTTATCCACTGAGAGCGATTTGCTTCAAATCGCAAAACGCTAGCGATTTTTAAATCGCTATTACTGACAGATTGCTACTTTAACATAGGAATTGTGAAAAGTATTTTCCACTATCGCAATTCAGTTTTCTGTAATCACAAACGCTTGTTGGAGCGATGTTACCTGCAATTGTGCTTCATGTTAAAAGATAAATGCAAAATCGCAATTGCATAACAAAATTGATGAAAAATCGCAATCGCTTGCGATTGTATTCTCCTTTTGCGATTGCTAGTGGAAAAGGGCACTCAATGTAATCAAATGAGCTGTTTTACACTGGACTGATTTTTTTTTATTTGTAAATCGAAAAAGCACTGCATGTAATTTTTGCTGCAATAATGTAGAGAGTATTGAAAGGAAAAAGCATTGTTAAAATCACTTGCCAAAATGGCTATCAAGTCCCTTTCTGGAGTGGCAGAACCCTCATAGCAGCCAACACACAATTGATAACCCTTAGCCTAGGCAATTGTTCAATGCGATTTTATCCAAGAATCTGGCATGTCTAGCTGCTCCATGACGGTGTGATCTGTGCAAATGCTGAATGAGCCAGTTGTGCTCATACTTACCCACCCTGCCAGATGCCTCTCACTTGTGCCCTGCTTTCTTGTCCTTCCTCCCCTCTCCACTGAGCAGTACTCACTGCTTGGCTGTATGTAAACAGTGTGTTTGCAATGTGTTTGTCCCCCACAGTGATTGAGCAATGATTATGAAGAATGACATTAAAGTACAGTGTATATGAGGCTCACCTCAGTCTGGATGTACTATACCGTATGCATCAGTAGGACTGAAGCAGAGACTGTAGAGTGTAAACTGTGAGTGCTGCTCAGACTAAAGTAAATGGTTGTATATAAATAAAGTATCAATGCAACTACACATTTATAAGACACAGACACAGTAACGTTTGTTCAATTCTTTATTCAGATTCTGTTTTACTTTGTAGATGACAGGTACACCTTATAAATTATCACTTCATTCAAGCGATCATTGTCAGTCATTGGCATCTAGCAGACTTCATGCATCAAGATGATATTCTGCAATTACTGACATGTTGGCATGTATGTTATTTCATCATCATGTCTAACAAGGTGAAAGTGCAGGTACCTATAGAGATGAGCTGATTGTTGTCTATAGACATGGCAGGTGGTCAGTACCAGGCAGCCCTGGCCAGCTGTTAGACCATTACTATTGTTCCCCCTGTGATGAGAAGGGGCTTGGAGTGTCTTTCTACTTTTCCTATTTCTCCTTCCTCCAGAGACATAAATAGACATGCTCAGACTAAATTAATGTGCATTAGTATAGCAAGATTAAGAAAAATTATTCCTCTGTAAATTCCACACAAGCTACCTCAAGAATGAGAATACAAGAGTACAGAGGCAATTATGCTTTTTTCAATAATGAATGGAAATATTCACAGCACCAATCCTCAGAAATACTGCTGGTATTCAGAAATGTACTGTGGTATTGATAGCAGCCAACAACAATCCACAATGTACAGGTTACATGAATTATTTTCAGTTACATCACTTTCCTCACTGCACTGCTTCTCAGATTTCATTTAGCATTGCAGAGCAGGATTCTGCAGTTGCTGCTCTAAGCCTCATAAAGGCCCCTGGTACCAGACTCTGCCTGACCACACCGGGGCCCATATGCAATTCCCCTTTTCTCTTGAATTTTTTCCTACCGGTAGGTGATATTTACACAACTTTTCATTTTAAGCAACCAGGAAGTGTGGGTGTTTTTTCAACTTTTGGGTGCTTTCTCAATTGTAAAATGCAGAAAATTTAGTTTAAAAAGAAGATGAAAATTATCTCCTAGGAGATAATTCAGGTGAAATAGTTAACTACATACGGCCTGGGTTTTAGTGACCTGTAGCTTATAGAGTCTGGAGAGTAGATTGTTTACATACTGGGTGCCTCCTACCCCTTGTTCCTAGGCAGGTCTCCACTATAGGTGGTAAACTGCCAGGGGCCTTTGTGAGTTTCTGTAGAAGGTGAAGAAAGCATTTAGGATAAGTGGGTTCCCATTTAGGAGAATTTCTCTCTCTTATTGTCCAGACCAGAAGTAAAGAAATGCCTCAGGTCATGGCAGCAACAAGTTGAGCACTTCTGTAGAATAGTAGACGGTTAGATCTGCCAGCAAGTCTTACTTCTGTCTTTTACATTTTCTTTGGGACAGGAAGTAAGGCAAAATCTCACAAATTAGTACAGTATACATAGAGGAACCCCCCCAATTAAGAAAATAAATGGTTTACAGTTTTAACAATACAATTCGAAATAGTAATGGAATTTATACCATCTCAAAGTATACCAACAATTTCATTAAACAAATTACACCTTCTATTTCAGTTTTCTGCAGGCTCTGATTTCATAAACAGTTATTTATTTGGTATTTATATAGCACTAACACAATCTGCAGTGCTTTACCTAACCCACAGCATATAGTGTTGTCACTAACTGTCCCTAGAGGGGCTCACAATCTAATCCCTAACATAGTCATGATGATGAGTCCATTGTGGTCTATGGCAAATATCAGAGGAAGCCAATTTAACTTATCTGCATGTTTTTTTTTTCCACATCCTTAAAAATACAAACACATGAAGAACATATAAACTCCATGCAGATTGTGTCCTCGCCCTGATAGCAACCAGGGACTCAGCAAGGCAGGACGAGAGCATTATCCCCGAGGGGTGCTCAAAACAATACAGTTGATGCAGGATTATGCAAATTCTGAATGCAAATTTATGTAACTTAAAGATGGCCCATTCCACCTTGTTCATTTTCAAGCTGCATACATTTACACCACTCTGCATCAACTCAGAATGATTTGCCTCTTAGTGACCATCCCTTCTATCCACTATGCTACAGAGATGACAAATTATGATATAAAATAGATTCATTTCTTGCATGACAGTGGAGTGACATTGTAAAGTGAACCTGGAATGAAAATAAACTAATGACATAAACAACTTTATCCATTAAAATAATCCAAAATAGGAATTTCCTAGAGTTCCATATTCTTATTTTGGATGTTAGAGGCTAAACATCTAGGTTTAAAGATTAAAGTGAACCTAAACTTAGAAGGATGTGGATTTTTGCTTTTAAAATAATACCAGTTGCTGGACTCTCCTGCTGATCCTGTGTCTCTAATACTTTTAGCCAAAGCCCCTGAACATGCATGCAGATCAGGTGCTCTGACTGAAGTCAGACTGGATTAGCTGCATGCTTGTTTCAGGTGTGTGATTCAGCCACTACTGCACCTAAAGAGATCAGCAGGACTGCCAGGCAACTGGTATAGTTTTAAAGAAAACATCCATATCCCTCTCAGGTTAGGTTCCCTTCAAGGGCCCTTTCACACGATGTCCCATGTTGTGCTTTAATGCAGTGCACAGCATATACACAATGGAGATGCTAAACCTGTACATGCAGTCACATGTCCATTGCATCTCTGTGAGCTGTGTTACGGTGCTGCAGTGCAGATTTTTTTACATAGTGTACACACAGGCGATGGACACAATAAAATTCTACAGTATGCAAAGGGTATTTGTTGCCAGTACATTTTAAAGGGAGTGTGAAGTGAGGAAACTAACTTCAGGGTAGATACATACCCAAGTATACGGACCTGGACTCCTGGTCCTCACTATGCCCCCTCGTTCCTGTGCCGTCCCCAGTTGAAGATATTTGACCTGCTAGGTCAAATAGCTCTTCAGTACTCCTCGGCACGGAACCACTGCTGCCCCCAAGCTTGAAAGAGGAGTGCATCCGGGCTTGCACATGCGCACTATGGAAGTGCTTGTGTTTGGAGCTACTCAGGAATGAGAGTAGTTCTGGAGGCTGCCTGAGGAGTATCCAAGACCTATCACATCCAATAACTTCAGCCTCGATGGGACAATAACAATGGGATGGACCAGGAAGGCTCTACGGTATCCAGAGCCTTCCCTATAATCACATCTGAAGTCAGTTTCCTCACTTCAGGTTTGCTTTAATAAATACATTGCTGGCCAAATTCATTTTCTGTAATGCACAGGAAATGGCAATATCTGCTAAAACTGCCAGGGACAATGCACTGCAACTGATATAAAAATGCACCGCAACACAGAAGAATGCACAGCATACACAAGGCACTGTCTGCACCATAATGTGTGCAATAATGCAACAGATTTGTTAACTGGCCCTGAACTGTCCCACTGGTATGACTGCTATGGTTAATACTTGATCTCCATAGAAGGACACAGTCCGGAACACATGAGCGCGGACGTGATACAGGTCTCGGCGTGCGGGTGGTGCTTACATCCCGGGGTAAGATATTCATAACCGATTATTTATGGGAGTTGTGTCTGCATTCAGTTATACACCACATGGCGGCTGCAGCATACTTGGCTCTGCAGAGGGGATTACAATGGATATCTCATGTAAAATAGCGCTGACACTTGTCTGACTATAGACATCATTGCAGTTACCTGGTGGATGTGATTTATTGTGATTGATTAGCACATATATTTTGTATTTCTGTATGCCCTGTGTTTGTATTCACTACCGCTGATTTTAATTGGTTTTATATCATTTGATTCCTAAATAAAGATTTTGATATTCCTTATGGATGGATATCTAGCTTTTTTTTTATTATATTGCCATGGATATCTTTTTCTGTATATAATGCTATGCTTAAAGGGATACTGTAGGGGGGTCAGGGGAAAATGAGTTGAACTTACCCGGGGCTTCTAACGGTCCCCCGCAGACATCCTGTGTTGGCGCAGCCACTCACCGATGCTCCGGCCCCGCCTCCGGTTCACTTCTGGAATTTCAGACTTTAAAGTCTGAAAACCACTGCGCCTGCGTTGCCGTGTCCTCGATCCCGCTGATGTCATCAAGAGCGCACAGCGCAGGCCCAGTATGGTCTGTGTCTGCGCAGTACACTCCTGGTGACATCAGCGGGAGCAAGGACACGGGCGTGCAGGCGCAGTGGTTTTCTGACTTTAAAGTCAGAAATTCCAGAAGTGAACTGGAGGCGGGGCCAGAGCATTGGTGAGTGGCTGCGCCAACACAGGATGTCTGCGGGGGACCATTAGAAGCCCCGGGTAAGTTCAACTCATTTTCCCCCGACCCCCCCTACAATATCCCTTTAATGTCTGTTCCACTACGCTACAGAGCAATGATTACATTCTCTACCTTTAACCTGCTTATCAGGACCGATTATCTGATTAAAATTATGCTGCAGGTCTACTTCACACTGGAGAGAAACTTTATAGTATTGGATTGTTAAAGGGGCAGTTTAGTGAAAATTATTATTTTCCATTAGTCACATATCAGTTATTTAATAAGGAGAGCATACGTTTCTCCATAGACCTTGTGTTAAAAAAGTAGATGATATCACTAATTCTGCTTTTTAAGACAGCTGAGCTGCGTCATTACTATGCTCTAAGCTGCTCTAAGTGACGGACTTCACTGATAGTAGCAGACACTGCAGCTGATTTATAAGGCTGGCTCACTCACTACAGAGAGCCGTGCTGTTCTCACATGTAACTAGCTAAGTAAATAAAAGCAGCCTGTTTTATCTATTTACTTAGCTAGTTACATGTGAGAACAGCACGGCTCTCTGTAGTGAGTGAGCCAGCCGTTATAAATCAGCTGCAGTGTCTGCTACTATCAGTGAAGTCCTTCGCTTAGAGCATGGTAATGACGCAGCTCAGCTGTCTTAAAAAGCAGAATTTGTGATATCATCTACTTTTTTAACACAAGGTCTATGGAGAAACGTATGCTCTCCTTTTTAATTAACGGATATGTGAATAATGGAAAACAATAATTTTCACTAAACTGCCCCTTTAAAGGGAAGGTCCAAGCAAAATAAAAAAATGAGTTTCACTTACCTGGGGCTTCTACCAGCCCCATGCAGCCATCCTGTGCCCTCGTAGTCACTCACTGCTGCTCCAGTCCCCCGCTGGAAGCTTTCCGACCTCGGAGGTCGGCGGGCCGCATTGCGTACGTTTTTACGCATTCCCACTAGTGCAGGAACATTAACACATTCATTTTTTCGCATTACTGGTTCAATGCGTAAAAATGTACGCATAGAACCAGTAACGCGTAAAAATGTATGTGTTAATGTTCTTGCACTAGCGGGAATGCGTAAAAACGTACGCAATGCGGCCCGCCGACCTCCGAGGTCGGAAAGCTACCAGCGGGGGACTGGAGCAGCAGTGAGTGACTACGAGGGCACAGGATGGCTGCATGGGGCTGGTAGAAGCCCCAGGTAAGTGAAACTCATTTTTTTTATTTTGCTTGGACCTTCCCTTTAAGGTGGCCATACACTTATAGATTTTTCAGCAGATTTGACCATCAGATAGATTACTGTCAGATGTCTGTCAAGTCGAATCTGACAGGAATCTATGTGATGTGTGCCACACATAAGGAACAGATTTCCAATAGATTTCAGGATGAAATCTATTGGAAATCTATTGAGAATCGATCTAAATGCATTATTGCACCATTAGATCCATTGCAACTCTATGGGCCATGGACCTAGATTTTCCATCCTGTCAGATAGATCAAATCGATCGAAAATCAGCTGCAAATCAATTGATTTCCTGATTAGAAAATCGATTTCTGATTGATCGAAGGCTGAAATCGACCAATGTATGGGCCCCTTAAGAGTGAAATAAAAAAAAAAGACAACAGGAACTCATGCAAGCTATGAATAGGCTTGGCACTATACACAGACATGTTTCTCACCATGTCACATGTCACTTCAGACGCATACTAATTCATTTCACATAATCATTTGGTTTAAGCATGAAGAGTATTGGGGGAAAACTATAATCCAGTTAAACGCCATGAATATTTTATAGCACAGGAAGTAAGGTCTCTAATGGGTCACGATTCTCAGCATGCACTGTTAGCACGAATAGGAGGATATATATGGAGTGTCATTACTGCTGGAGTGTAATCTGCTGCTTTATGAAAACACTGCAGCTGCAGGTGTGTGGTGTGGGGAGTAGTAGGGTGGGGCCCATCCTCTACACGTACAAGTGGGTGACAACTGCAGTGTGTCAACCGATGATATAAAGTATGTGCGATTACAAATGCTGCCATTTGGTGGCATTACATTGCAATCCAATAGCACTTGTTACCTGACCAGTGGCTGAACTATATGATAAGTGGACGTTAATATTTCACTTTCTTATAGTTAAAGCAGACCTAAACCCAGAACTTCCTCTCTACTCTAAAAGATGAGCAACAGCATACTGACAAGAACATTTACTTACAGCTTACAGAACTCCTACAATACATCTGCAGGGTATACTTCCTGGTTTCATGGGAGCAGAGAAAGGGTTAACCTCCTGTGTTCAAATTACATTTGTGATTACTTGCTGAGAAAAGAGAAGTAGACAGGCTGTTCTCTCTAAATACACACTGGATAGATTTCTCAGTGTTTTCCTTGTCTCCTGTGCAAGAGTTTAGGTCTGCTTAAAGGCTATCAAACACTGTTAAAGGGAAGGTTCAGGGAAACCTTTAAAAAAATAAAAATCCATATCCACTTACCTGGGGCTTCCTCCAGCCCGTGGCAGGCAGGAGGTGCCCTCGCCGCCGCTCCAGAGGCTTCCGGTCGTCTTCAGTGGCCGGCCCGACCTGGCCAGGCCGGCTGCCAGGTCGGGCTCTTCTGCGCTCCAAGGACGGGCTCTTCTGCATCCCACGCGGGCGCGCTGACGTCATCGGACGTCCTCCGGGCTGTACTGCGCAGGCGCAGTAGTTCTGCGCCTGCGCAGTAAAGCCCGGAGGACGTCCGATGACGTCAGCGCGCCTGCGTGGGACGCAGAAGAGCCCGTCCTTGGAGCGCAGAAGAGCCCGACCTGGCAGCCGGCCTGGCCAGGTCGGGTCGTCCACCGAAGACGACCGGAAGCCTCTGGAGCGGCGGCGAGGGCACCTCCTGCCTGCCACGGGCTGGAGGAAGCCCCAGGTAAGTGGATATGGATTTTTATTTTTTTAAAGGTTTCCCTGAACCTTCCCTTTAAGGTAACCATCACATCAACTAAATGATTGATATGTAACTTACATCAATCATTTGCCTGGATATGGCTGGCCACTACTTAATATTTCAGCAGCATTCAGCAAAAAGCTGAAATATCAATTAGAAAGCTGCCAGTGCTTGCTTTGTACTGCTTGATGCAATACAAAGCTATGTGAACATGGATCATGTGCTGCTCCTGCCCAACCCCCATTCATCTGACAAGGGAATGGCCTTTGCAAATCAATGTCTGATTGATGTATAGACCCTGTTTTTTAATAGATTTTGTTCAATTCAATGTTTTATCAAATTACAAGGATATATAATGTATGGAAGCCTTTTTAGCCAGGAGAATAAAGGGAATGCAGGATAGATTCCCACAAGAAGTAATATTATTTAACATTGCAGGTAGCTTCTACTGGTTCATTACATGTATACTTTATTAGCATTACTTGTGCATCAAATACTTTAAAATATGGCTTTATACATATAAGAAGGAACTGTACTTGTTCAAAATAATTTCCATTCTACTTTCCATGCTAGTATAGCATAATAAACCACGGAATCTGCCATGCTGCTGTTTGCAATGAGAACAAATAACCTCATAGACACCATTATTCATGAAGGCATCACATTCCATATCACAGCGAGCAAGAAAAGAAAGAATGCCTGTGTGTAGATTCAGCATGGGTGATTTAGATGGGGCAGGGGTTTGGCTGAACAGCACTATTTTTACCAGCAGATTTGTCATTTCTCCAACACTAACAAACCCCCTTTCCTGATGCCAAATCTTAACCCCATACCCCCACTCAATTATAATGAAAGGGAACTGGAGATGAGAGATGTTTAATGGCTGCCATATTTATTTTAGTCATAGACCCTAAACAAGCAAGCAGATCAGATGTCCCTGACTCAAGTCTGAATAAAAAGATGAGCAGGACAGCCAGGCAACCGCTATTGTTTAAAAGGAAAGAAATATGGCAGCCTCCATTTGTCTCTCGCCTCGGGTTCCTTTTAACCCTTCTTTAGGCTTGGTTCTCACTTGTGCCGGATCACACGCGGCCAGTGGGAGCGGACAGTGTAGTGTCCGCACCAGTGGCCGCTGTGGTCAGACTGGAGCCCAGGGATGATGTGTTACCAACATAGGCTATATGGTGAATGCATTCGCCTGCCATGGATTATCATGGATGGCACAGAAGTGCGGTCCGATTGCTGTAATGGATCCATAGCAGGCAGACAAGTGTGAACGGCTCCTATATAATAAAAATAGGAACCGTTCGCTGTCAGTTTTGCAATGAGCGGAGAATGGATAAGCTCAAGCGGAAACGGATCCTAATGCCTTACTACATCCCTCTTGCAGATTAACTTTTTACTGATGCTAATTTTAAAACCCCCCTTTGATCCCTCTGACACCACATGAACCTCCTCCCCTAACCCCTGACAATGAATCCTAAATACCTCCACCCCCAACCCTTTAACTCCAACTCACAAGTTTGAAACCTCCCCTACCCAATATTCCAATTTTAATCTATCCTCAACTTTGTAATAGCCTAAACATAAATGTAACCCTCAGGAGGCTTAAAAGTGTTTGGGCCATGTATTAGCCGAATGCCTGGCACCAAATATAGCTGACCAGCACCCAAATATGGCATTCAGACGTGTAATGGCCTAACACCCAAATAACTGTAGAAGAAGAAAGATCAGTCCCGGGCACCTTCCGTCCAGTGTAATTTATTGTTGCAAAAAGTGACAGACATCCATCTGGATACCACAAACAATGACTACCTCATCCTGGTGATGTTCAAAGGTGATGGTCCGGTGGAGGTGGAGGAGCCAGGGCACAGAGTGGGACAAGCGACGGCCGTTTCGCGTCTATACAGACGGTACCAAGTGGTACGCAGCGTGACCAAGCGTCTGTATAGACGCGAAACGGCCGTCGCTTGTCCCACTCTGTGCCCTGGCTCCTCCACCGGACCATCACCTTTGAACATCACCAGGATGAGGTAGTCATTGTTTGTGGTATCCAGATGGATGTCTGTCACTTTTTGCAACAATAAATTACACTGGACGGAAGGTGCCCGGGACTGATCTTTCTTCTTCTACAGTTACATTACGTATTGGTGCTTTTTTCTTGACAAACACCGCAGAGCACACGTCCCAGCAATCGACAGAGGCACCACTGATGGTATGGTGAGATTCTATTGCTTTTTATTCACTCACATAACTAATGCTCATGGTATAGGGAGTGCCACTCCTGGGTCCCCCTTTTGCTCTCTTTACACGACTAACACCCAAATAACCCCTGCCACCAAAAAGAGCATTTAGTGATATAACAGCCATCTGCTACACAATCGCAACAATTTATAAAGCTGATCTCTATATAAACAGCAAGGTTGATTCCATAAGGAGTAACACATTGGCCTCAATTCACTAAGCAGTTTAGACTAGTCTACTGATGGTTTTTAGTCTACTGATGGTTTGGTGTATTGATTTAGACCTGGTCTAACATTCAGTAATTACACAATTCACAAAGGCAAACAAGGAGTAACCACGCCCACTTTTTCTGACAGAGATGAGACCAGCTGATTTCTGTTGGTGAAGTAATTCTGTGAGGCATTTTAGATGTGAGGATGGAACCTTTTGAATTAATTATGCAGGAGTTTAATTGTATACAGAGGAGAGCTCATCAATGGAGAAGGATGTCAGTCATAGCTACTTGCTTGTGAATTGCATCTTTTGACCATTTCCCCTGCTTTACCCACCTAATTACCAAATGTTTTAAACCAGGTCTAAAAACAGGTGTAAACCATTTGGTAATAGTGAATTCTCCTTTGATGCAACTGACTAAACCATCAGTAGACTAAAAACCATCAGTAGACTAGTC
This sequence comes from Hyperolius riggenbachi, assembly GCF_040937935.1. NCBI lineage: Eukaryota > Metazoa > Chordata > Amphibia > Anura > Hyperoliidae > Hyperolius > Hyperolius riggenbachi. Next base: position 210,552,982 of record NC_090649.1, on the reverse strand, counting down.
TAAACTCCTTAGTGAATTGAGGCCAATGAAGAAATCTTTGTGACTGTTGGCTGACTGCTCTTTTTTCTCTACAAACAGAATGGATGGAGCTGCCAACAAACTGAATATAGGGTTGCGAGGAGAACGCCAGCGCATACCACTAAGGCTGCATCTGAAATGACCACCAGCTCAGTGTGTAGCACCTATATAGACTTTCTACACACTTCGCATTCAATTCTGATGCAAATCATATGCAAATCTGCTACTACTTATCATGCAACCAGGAAACTCAGGAGGAGGGGCTGGGAGCAGCTAACCTGACAGTTACATAGTTACAAAGTTAAAGAGAACCCGAGGTGTGTTTAAAGAATGTTATCTGCATACAGAGGCTGGATCTGCCTATACAGCCCAGCCTCTGTTGCTATCCCAAACCCCACTAAGGTCCCTCTGCACTCTGCAATCCCATATAAATCACAGCCGTGTTGTGAGGCTGTGTTTACATCTGTAGTGTCAGTCTCAGCTGCTCCCCCGCCTCCTGCATAGCTCCGGTCCCTGCCCCCGTCCCTTTCCTCCAATCAGAAGGGAGGGAAAGGATGCAGGCGGGGACTGGAGTTCTGCAGGAGGCGGGGAGAGCAGCAGACTGACACTATAGAGATAAACACAGCCAGCTCTGACAAGCTGTTTGTCAGCAGCATGGCTGTGAATTATGAGGGATTGCAGAGTGCAGGGGGACCTTAGGGGGGTTTGGGATAGCAACAGAGGCTGGGCTGTATAGGCAGACCCAGCCTCTGTATGCAGATAATATTCTTCAAACCCACCTCGGGTTCTCTTTAAGGAAAGGTGGGGGGAGGGGGGGGGGGGGGAAAGGCTGCGCATCCCTAAACACATGCTGCAATTGAATGGTTAATCGCACAGGCATACACCGCCTCTGCCAGACTGAAAAATGCATGCCCTGCATCCAAGACAAGTGCTAACATTTATTAAACTCGGAGGTACTTTAGCTTCCAATCTGGTTTGCATGCAAAGTATATTATACTAGACACTTGCGCCACGGTGATGCAGACCTCCGGGCAAGTGACCTAACCTAAATTTAAAGCCTCGGGAGCAGCTAAGCAGAAAAAAATGTGTAACTTACATTTGGTAGAACAGCGAGGAGAACGCCAGCGCATACCACTAAGGCTGCATCTGAAATGACCACCAGCTCAGTGTGTAGCACCTATATAGACTTTCTGTTCTACCAAATGTAAGTTACACATTTTTTTCTGCTTAGCTGCTCCCGAGGTTTTAAATTTTAGGTTAGGTCACCTGCCCGGAGGTCTGCCTCACCGTGGCGCAAGTGTCTAGTATAATATACTTTGCATGCAAACCATATTGGAAGCTAAAGTACCTCCTAGTTTAATAAATGTTAGCACTTGTCTTGGATGCAGGGCATGCATTTTTCAGTCTGGCAGAGGCGGTGTATGCCTGTGCGATTAACCATTCAATTGCAGCATGTGTTTAGGGATGCGCAGCCTTTCCCCCCCACCCCACCTTTCCTGAATATAGGGTTGGTCTACACTAGGTCCACTGTTGGACTGGCTCCCACAGTGGATCATTGGACTTGCAGAACAGACCCATGCTTTCCTGTGGGTTCATTCACACAATCCATTTTCACCATGTTGGCGTTTGTCCGTTGCTTCAGCATAACAGACAAACCCAAACTTCTTTTATGGACATTGGATGCATTGCATTGATATGACACTGCAGCAAACCTTCGGTGGTACAGGATATCCATTCTAGTCAGATAGGCTGTTCACGCTGCAGGTGGCACAGCCATAGCAGCAGCCTAACACCTATTGACCCCTTTGGGAAGACAATGCGGGTGGCTGCCAGCAGCACGTCTCATTTAAGGATCACTGGATCCCATATTGCATACAGAAATTTCAATATGACATTTATCCTTTATTCTATGGCTGCCAAAAAGAGGCACAAGTCATTAAACTACAGGGCAAGCGTGGACAGGTCACCAGGCAAAATGGTAGAATAAACAAATTATTATTATTTAGATTTACCTAAGGTGACCCTATCAATTAATCCAAGTGATATGAACACGGACTGAAAAATCAACAGAAGAAAATGACGAAACCGTAAAATACACTGAATTACTGGCAACTTAAATGTACCTCATAATTAAAAAGCTTTAAAAAACAGAAATCAGTTAAGAGATATTTTCGAGACTTTCTACATTTCATAAAATAAAGACATCTCCTAAAACAGAGATTCGGGTCTTCAGAGTCTCTTGTAAAACATGGACATGTTCAACTGCTCCGGAAGATGAAGACTAACAGTGTGACAAGGATAAGGTGCTGGAGTGGCAGTGCTTTGGGCTCATGTACAGTAGGTGTACATCAGTGGCATAACTACAATTCATGCCCCCCCAGCAAAACTTTGATGGGGGCCCCCAATGTGCACACCCCTTCCCTTGCCTCCCCTTTGTGCCCTTCGCGGCCATGGGGCCCATCTCACAAAGGTCATAAAACAAGAGTGGCCATTAGGATCTTCACACCCATAACAAGAGTAGCCACATAAACCCCTGATCTGAAGTATGGTCCCCTGTATCTGAGGAAGGGAAGGTTAGAAGTTGGGGCCCTCCACAGCTCTGGTTCCCCCTGCAATCGCAGCGGCTTCTCCTCTCTAGTTACGCACCTGGTGTGCATGTTCCTTCTTAGCTGTAGTGTGTCTAGATTGTATCTTATTGTGATGTATTGGCAGCTGTAGCCCTTGTCAATGGAGCACCTGCTGTTAGTTGTATCTGTGAGTACAGAGCACCTACTAATGTTAGCTTTAAAACCTTCATTTGTCATAAGTTACATTAATTTACTTTAATTGCATATAAAATTAGTGGCTGTGCTACACCCTCATTTCCAGTATTAATCCGGCAGATGTGTGACACACAGCTGCAGTCTTATGGCAGCTCTACTTCCTGTTTAGCAGCACGCCACAACTGCCCCGGATTACACACTGGTCATGTGATTATCACAAGCCGAGAGTTCACTTCACTGAGAAGCTGTATGGCCCTTATGGACAGATAAAGGCCACATAATTCCTGCTATGTTCCTGGTGTTGGCACGGAAGACTTGTATTAAAATGTTCCGCTGTGCATTATACTTTGTGACACAGATGACAGTACTGATATCCCAGGGTCCAGGATGTATGAGGAATGTGTTAATAGCCAGGTCACTTGTCCTCACTGTCAGAAGGGCTGGACTCACGAGGCAGTAGGTGTCGGCGACTTCTCTCCCACAGTTTGCTAATATTGGTGGTCTCTGTTTCACTGCTGCTTGTGAAGCTGTCCCTGAAACTGGCCAGAGGTGGACGCACTTTTGCACCTTTCTGATTCACCGAGCCTTCTATTGCTTTACGGAGCTGAAAGGAAAAATTGTTTCATGTGAACCACATGCTCAAACCCTCTCCTCAAAAACCTATGTACCGCTAACATGGTATCTCTTTGATCCTTCCTCTTGTTCAAGCGTACCTCTTTCAGTGTCACCATCCCAATGAGCCTTCCTATGGAGGTGACATAAGCATGGTCCATTCCCAACAAGGAGAAGATGGTATGTGCCTGCAGGAAGGGGAGGAAAAGAAGAAAAGAATAGTCATGGATCTCCTATACAGCATGAACAGAATGCAGACACTCATAGCTGTTAATCCTCCTAAACTTATCAGCTTGCAGAACATCACTGAACACTGACTGCTGTCTGATTTACAGTAATGACTATCAAATAGAACTGATCCGAAGAGGAATTTTAAACTATAAAATAGTTATCCATTAAGTCATTATGTGTTTTGTATATGTGTATTTGATATTCAAACCAGTAATCAAAGTTATACCAGTAGAACCAAAGCACAGAATTCCAGGCTGTTTAAAGCCCAACTCTACCCAAAATGTTTTGGATGGTTTGGATGGAGCAAGAAAGGTTAAAAAAGTCTGGCTGGTCTTACGGTGGACTGGATCCACATTTGGGAGAATGTTTCCCACTTGCAGTTGTCCATAGTGTAAACAGAGAACAAAAAATATTTTTTTCTCCGCAATAGGGAAGGTTTTAACATCTGTCTTGTTTTTATTGCAGTTTGTGTGTCTCAGCCACTTCCTGTTTGCAGTCATAGACGACACAAAGATCAAAATGTAAGAGAAAATCTCCTTAAAATGGACACAGACAGGAAGGATCTGAGAGTGGTTATAACCTTTCAACATGCTTTTTAAGACTAAGGGATATATATATTTTGTGTGGTGCTGGGCTTTAGTGTACCCAGGAAAGGAGAAGTCAACAGGGTGAGAGCTATAAAGTAAGTACAGTTACAAATCTGAATAAAAGGTCTATCTACAGACCAGCGACACTCCATTTCATGCCTCACCACAGCTCTTTGTACTTTTAAAGATACTAAAATAAAGTGTCAATATTTGTATGAGGCCCCTTTTACACTTAATGCATCACCACATCCCAAAAATGCCTATCACATTGAAGGGGCAGTGATAGCCCTATGGGGATATGATAGGACTGTGGTACACTGGGGTGTAGTGTGTCCCGGCAGAGTAATGAACTGCATATAGTGCATTACTGGGCAATTTGTGCGTATATCCCGTGATTTGTGGCAGAGCTGCCTACAGCCATTGGAATCACCAGACTGGCTAGACAGAAGTAAAAATACTTTGGTGTGCAAGAAATTCCATATAGACTGTAATTTTGGTGTGTATTAAGTGGTTTGCCTGGAGTTCAGCTTGAAATAAAAAGATTCTTAAATTGCAAATCCACCTTTCCCTTAAATTCCATATTTGACAAAACATTCAGTTTTGTGTGGTCTCATCTTGCTTTTCTTGGTAACTCTAGTGCCAAACTATTCCCACCAGAATGTGTATAACTGCAAACCACAGTACCTATTACAATATAATCTCTCTATAGTAAACTCCAAGGGATGGGTTCAGGTAGTTTACTATATCAGAATTAGTCATGCATTGTATATTCATACAGGTGCATGACCGGGACCCGGGGACTGAGTGTACTATAGCCAGAGGTTTGCTGTATCAGTGTTTACTATAACAAGATTCTATTGTACTAGGTGCCCATGCTTTGTGTTCTCCATAGGGTAAAATATGTTTGGGGTTCTTAGTGCAAGTTACCTCTTTCCTCTTACCTTGGATTCACCCAACCAGTGTCTTTTGAAAATAACAGTAGGTGGAATTTTTGTCATCTTTCAAAGTAAAATGAATAATAAAAATTCCAATGCTATTACATTTGTAAGAAAAAAAATAGTAAACAGATCCTTTTAGGAGAAACAAGCTTAAGTAGGTATTTAACAGTAATAAAGAGACCAATGGCGTAATGAGATAACTGAACATGCATATACTCTACTGTTGGTTTGAAAGAACTTGAGTGCTACAGCCATGAGGGGTGCACTCAGTAGGCCACCACTATGACGTCTTACCCAAGGACTCCTTTTCGAATAGGTACTACCTGCAGCCAGAATTTAAACCCTGGTTTCCTACATCAAAGGTGGTGCCCTTAAGCAGTACACTATCTAGCCCTTCTCAGACCATAAAGGACAGGTATTGTTTGATGTGCCTTACTTTATGAAGAGACGTTCTTTCCACCAACTGGAATGGTGATGGGTCGATCTTGCAGTTGTTCAGATTAATGGTTTCATCCAACTGTCGTTCTTCCCATTCTAAGATCTAATGGGAAGAAGTAAGGCACTATAACTGCTTTCTGACAATCTATACGTACAAAAACTGCAATTACTTATTGTCATTTATCATCTTCTTGAGTTAGAATACTCTTATTTGTAGTTTATTTTAGAATTAACAACACTGTATGTAAATCTATTACACTCACATCAAATGAGAAAGGATTCAAAATTCAGAAAGTCAGGAAAAAGTAAGCCCCTATGGACCGAGATGGCCTGACGCACGGCTTGTTGCCGAATATGGTGGAGACATTAGTCACTGCTAAGAATACTGACGGAAATTCTATCTACATCTCTTGTGTAGAAGTGTGAGAAACATATTTGAGTCATACTTTTCATACGAGCACAGTTTACATCACTGTATGTTTCTCTCAATACTGAGCTGCATCCAGGGCCGGATTTCAGGAAAGGCCTAAAAGGCCACGGCCTGGGGCGATAAAATCAGATAAGATAAGAAGGGCGGCATGACTTGGAGAGAGAAGAGGTCATATGTCAAAGTTAATCACCTCTTCTTGTCCCGCAGAGCAGCCAGCCAGCTCCCTGCTCTGCACTAATAGCTGATTTCCAGAGTTCCCCAATTCCAGCAAGTCTCTCTCTCACAATTCCTGGTCTGTTATGACAATCAACATCTGCTGTCACCTCACCTGATGATCCATTCCTCTTATCATGATCATACAAGTTGATGTGAGAAATACCAGGGATTTACATTACAAAGCAGATAGAACTAAGTTCCGCTGAGTTTTAGTGCAGGAATTCACAGACATCAGTGAACTCTGCTAATTTCTTCACTTTCTCCTTTACAGCTGTGACACTGACCCCAGCAGCTCTAAATTACACTTTCTTATCTCTAGTCTACCTAAATTTATGGCTTTAGGGTTTTTTTTCTTCCTAACCAGCAGTGGTCTCAGTTAACTCTTTCCTGACTCATTTTCTGTTTCAGTTCCTACCATCTACGAGAGGAATAAAAATGCTGTTTGCTTTACTTTCATTGCTAAACTGTCACTGTCACCTGAGCTGTTACTACCTCTATGCTAGTGTGTATGGTTTGGCATCCTTCTCCTTTATTCAAATATAAATAAATATCATTCAGATGCTTTAAAGTGGAGCTGAACTCTTGCACAGGACAGAAGGAAAACATACAAAAATCCACCTTGTATGTTTTTAGAGAGCCTGTGTAATTCCCCCTCATCTGTGTCTAATCTGAATTTGTAATTTGATCTCTCCCGTGTCCCCTGACTGCCACAACATCTAAGCTAATTTGAAAGCACAGGATGTTAACAATATGTCTGCTTCCATGAAAGCAGGAAGTAGACATTGCCGATTTATTGCAGGATTTGTATCAGCTGTAACAAAGAAATGTTTTTTTAAAGGTTATTATGTTGTTGTGTATCTTTTGAAGCAGAGAGGAAGTTCTGAGTTCAGGTCCGCTCTAATTACAACCAAACATCCAAAGTGGGTATTGACAGGATGTTTGCTACATACATGTTCTCTATTTCTCTCCATTGAGCTGTCCTGTCACCTGTTTGTGGCTCTGACTGCAGCCAGTCGCAGAGGACAAAGAAGCAGCGCATACTCTGGCCACTTGCGACTTGGGCAAGTTTTCCGCTCCTTCCCAGATGTACACAGCAACCAACGCCAGTATAGTGTTATGCATTCTTGACAAGTACATATATCAGCATCATTTCTCAAGTATGCATGCCCAGAACACTATTGGCTGCTGTGCACATTCGGGCAGGAGCGCACATTGCAGGAATTATTGAGCAGACAGAGCATCCTCTGATTCTTGGCTGAATGGGAGGCAGAGCAGCACAATGGAAATGAGCCCATTCAAACCAATGATCGATAGTCAGAGTGTTGGACAGAATGTTTTTTGGTGGTGGTGGTGGCGGGGGGTGGGGGCGGTAGATGACAGCAGGCCTAGGGCACTGGAAAGTACAAATCCGGCCCTGGCTGCATCCACCTTCCACTGCATTCAAATCCCTTTACATTCTCCACAGCACAACATGAGGCACACATCAGAGCCTGATGCCAAATGCCCGCCTTTCAGAGCAGAGAATGGTGGCTGATTAAAGTCATAATTAAAGAGTGTGTACATGCTTGCAGCAGTAAGTAAACATACATTTCACCACCTCACACAAAATGGAAAGCCAAGATGTTTTAAATCTTCTGTGGTCCTGGTTGCAGGTCTGGTTTTAAATTGTTCAGAGACTGCCCAAATAGTGGGAATGAAAGGAGGAATAAGAAGAGACAAATGCCTATACATTTATCTTATAAGATCTGGTACATCCCGAAAGAGGCACACAAACAATCCAAAAATTAACAAAGAGAGAATAATGGCAAAGATTATTCATCTACTACAAAATATGATGGTTGAAGAAGCAAATACGGTTACAGCAAATGGCTGGGTTGCAATGGTAAACTTTATTCCCGACATCATGGCACACACAGATAAAAGCAAATAAGAGCTCTTATCTGTGTGTACCATGATGTCGGAATAAAGTTTACCATTGTAATCCAGCAATCTGGTGTAGCGGGATATCCTTCTTCAACCATCACCTATGTTCAGCATTTGATTTCCTGCCCCCATTTGGCACAGCATCGGTGAGTTGTAGCGGCCCAATCTCCTCTTTTTTTATACAAAATATGATCATGCAGACCAGTCACACACCTGGATAATAGAACTGAGCAAATATCAGTGATTACTTCCAGCATGTCAAAACAATCAGTACTTGCAGATACAGAGGTTATTAACGTTGAGAAAGATTTGCAGACCAACTCATTTTATCTTTGGCTTTAGTTGTACTTTAATTGGCAGTAGATGAGCTGGCACATTTTATAAGTTTGATCTTGTGGTGAATTGGCCAATTTTTTCACTTGCCAAACTTTTTCATGAAAATCACAATTATATATTTCTTCAAATTCATTGGCAGATTTCTTGTCAAAAGTGCACTGAAGAATACTGCCAACTTTAGCGGTTAATAGCACAGCCCTCGCACATGGTAGAATTACCAAATTTGCTAGGTATGTTAACAGTGGAGAACATTGGAAACAAGGGGGGAAAATCTTTCAAAAACACATCATAGTTTTTGAGAAGGGACCAATGAGGAGCCCCAGCAGCACTTTTAAATATGCTCTGCTGGGCTTGCTACTTTAGTATATGCCCAACCCTGTGACTGTACCGGCACCCACGTGCTAAGCCCCCCACCACCTATGCTGATACACATAGCACTCACATCCACCGGCACACACAGTTCCCTGCCTGGAAACCGCTGGTGACCCCTACACATGCTGCAGTGCCACACTGAGCATCTGTGGAAGTACCGCTGGAGCTCTCCATTAATCCCACAGGCACCCCTGGCAGGAAATGAGCCGTGTTTCTGAGAAAATATGTACATTTTCACTACCGTTGGGTGGATATATTTGTCTATCATTTTGGTGCATTTAAAAAACATTTTTCATATTGTAACCTAAAAATCAATTTTCTCAAAAACTATGAGGTGTTTGCGAAAGACCCCCCCCCCCCCCTTTTTGCCACTGTTCTCCATAACACACCCACATTTGGAGATTGTAGTTTTGCTATTAACCGCTAAAGCTTGATGTTTCCATCAAAATTTGTGAAACGTTCAGGAGTTCGACAAACTTTTGGCGATAATGTCAGAGGCATTTTCCCTCATCCCTACTCATCAATGCAGCTGCCCCTCACACTAAAGAGGCAACAGGACTGGGAGAGAGCGGTTAGGTACAAGCCTAATTCCTACATGAATTTAGGGACATGTATTTCTGTAACTTGCAATCGTTTTCACAGTTATCACTACTAGTAGCATCTGATTATGCATGTTTATTATTTTATGCTATGATCGGTTTGTATTACCCAGGTTTGTGAAAAATGCACAGTATTTCATATAAGTAAATGTATTCTGAATGACAAATGCATCCTCTAGCTACATGACAGCACAACCTTTTCCAGCGCTGGTATTGTAAACAAAACAGATGAATGGCAAGAAATGAGACAGTGAGCGCTTTGTGCATCCCGAAACACCATTCCTGGCAGTTCACACCTTGTCTTCCACAAGCCTTTCTCTGAGGGTACATTTGCACAATGTGCATTGCTGCATGTGAATGCGCTGCCCATACTGGGTTCCCTCACATCCCTGCGTTGTAATGACTTGTTATCCAAATGTACTTTGTACAATGTGTTTCTGGATAGCATGTGCATTAGCAAGCACGTTACCATAGCAATCTCCATGCTATGAACAGTAATGTGCACATTATAACTTTCAGTGTGTGTGCTGCATAATGCACACATGACAGCGGGTGTTACACAACATACACAGTCAAAGCCTTCTTTACATTTCCCGGTCTAACAGGGGTGTACACTGACTGGTTGTTATGTTTAGTAGTACAAATGCACCTATATTTTACCATTTTTAAATCAAAGCATTACATGTAATTACTTTCATCCAATATCTGCTTCTTGCTTTACGTGGTGTAGTAAAGATATTATCCAAAATGTAGAAGAACAAATATCCGGCACTATTTCGAGGCTTAATCTTCAATGCATTTAATAACATTCCTTATGACAAGTTCGTCCATTACAGCGCATTTCAACACATAGTTAGTACACATACCCTATAGTTGTTCTCGCCATGGGGCAATGTGGGAGCAGCGGTCTGCCTGACGACCATTTCGCTTGATATAAGCTTCTTCAGAGGCTCCAAAGCACATCTAAGGTGCATACCCTAATATTTATACTCCGGAGGTGCCTACTCCAACTACCCAGGCTGTGCAGTGCCGGTCACTTTTCTTCTCTGAGGATAAAGATATTCACTGTACATGATGACCAGACCACCCTGTTCCCTTCCCTGCCAGCTAAGTTACTGTTCAATATAATTCACTTCCGTGCTCCAACCGGTTGACATTACTGCTTCAAAGTAGAAAACACATTGACCTCCACCGACACCCAAATAGAATCAGACTCACCCTTTGGGTGGGGACCTTTGTGAGATACTGTATGTCCAAACAAGCCTTTTGGGATCTTAATGGGCATCCCACAACCCTCTGGCAATATCCTCAATCTTGATTTCTCCAAAACCTATAACTTCATAAGAGAAAAACCCTCTATTTTGAAGTAGTAATGTGGACTGGTTGGAGCGCAGATGTGAATTATATTGAATTTTGATTCGTGGGAATAACAACTTGCGCACCTCAGCGAACCGAACTGAATAGAACTTTTGGACTTGGACTTTTGGACTAATTTATTTACTGCACACAGATGTTGATGATTTGTGGGTGTTTTATTATAGCACTGCCACTGAACATGATGGCAATCACCTGAATGTTTTTGCATAATTTTTAAAAGTGGTGTTTTTTATATGCATAGTATTTGAATGCAGATTCAGTAGTGTCTTGCAGGATTTGCACACAATGAGAATAGATTTTAATGAAATTTTATATGCAGATTTGGGATTTTCCTAGTAGGATTAACCTAACATTTGAATAATTTGTATGCAATTTGAAGGATTTGCACAATTTTGAATTCAGTGCCTTTTGTAATAATATATATTCTCAGCTAAGTTACTGGACCACTGGAGATTACTGTTACACCAGCAGGTCAATTATATAATATTTCAATATCATAGTTTCCTTAAAAATGTTTTCTTTTTCCATCTATAAATAATAAAAAATATACACTTTTTAAGTGCTTACATTACTAAATTGCCTAGATGATGCTAAAAACTGACCTGCATTTCTGTCCACTGCAAACAACCAGTAAAGAGCACAGAAGTTTCTGCGGGTGACTGTATGAGTGAAGTAAGCTCTTCACTGTATTGTACCTTTAATAATACACTTATTGTACAAAGTACAGAGGAACGGCAGCACATCTAAACCAAGCTGCACCTGACTGACACTAGCTGCATAAAGCTGCAAGGCCTCTAAAGACACAACTGTGCTTGTTACATCTGAGACAGGTGCTAAACACTTAATGGAGGATGTTGGCTCCCAAACCAGTCAGGTGCAGCTTAGTTTAGATGCACTGCCATCCCTCCTGTACTGTGTAAAAAACTGTAAGTTTCCATCTTTCTATTGTGTAAAAACCGTGGAAGGGGGTGTGTGGTCCACGCTGTACCCCTTCCTTCATTTTAATGTCTAGCTGCTAAGGTCCCTACCGACAGCATGACCTCATTGCGGTGGACGGGTCCAGTACAAAATCCTTTGCATGCAAATTATTTTGGAAGCAAACATCCTCCATTAGGAGTTTAGCACCTGTGTCAGCTGTAATGAGTGCAGTTGTGTCTTTAAGAGGCCAGCAGCTCTATGCAGAAAGAGCGGTGAAGTGCAGCTGGGTTTAAGTGTGCTGCCATTCCTCTCTACTATGTACAAAACTGTAATGCATTCATTGTGTTCTCTATTTCCAGTGATCAAACCACGCTCTGTGAATAAAGCTATGCACACATATCTGGATCACTGTTGCTCACAATATTACTTATAGTTTCTGGTGACAGTTTAAAAATGATTGCTGTACAGAAACACTTCTCAGCTGGAATCCAAGCAGCCCTTTCTATGGAAAAATTGGAGAGTTTGCAGGAGCCAGTAGAGCAATAGCATCAGCCAAGGATGTCCCAGCTTGGCTAATGGATTTTCATTGCAAAAGTATTATAAATGCTGGTTTCAGGAAAAGAAAATTTGAGGTGTGTATGTAGCTTTTGCCCTTTTTGTCCCAGTAACATTTGTCTTCAGAATCAGAATGTCCATTGTTTAGTGCTGAACATAGTACTGTATATTAAACTAACATTCATGTGAAATTCATTACCATTCATTAGCATTATCCAAGGTAAAGTCTTCACCATATATAAATAGCCTTTGTTTTACTATAAACTGTCTTAATAACGTTAAAATGGGTTCAGTTACAAGTGCAGGAATTGTACTCTTACAAAATTTCTTTTATCCAAGTCTGACGATACCATCTCTACATGTCACCAAGAAAGATCATAAACTGTCAGTGTGTGCCCATTATGTGAAGTGGCATTTGAACACAAAGACACTTAAATGCAAATCCAACACATAATCAGCTTCTGACATCAAAATTTATTTGCTAGGCTAATTACAGCAAAAATTAACTCGGCAATACAATACAACACAATGCAATAAATTGTATTCATTTGGTTGAATGCCAACAATGTACTGTTCAAACTAAAGCCTTGTCTCTTTCCTCTGATGGCTTCTACTAATTGTTATTAATACAAACAAAAAGAAGAAAATAAAAAAAATACCAAATGTTGACTTGCTCTTACCTGAGATTGTGTCATAGTGTCTATCTCATCCATGTCTTCGCCCTAAGAAGCAGAACACATTAACAGATCTGTTTAAAGCGGTATTGTCACCATATAAATCAAATTTCAACAGCAACCGGTCTGAGTGTATTAAGTGATAAAGATGCTAATCCTACATTTAAAACGTGCAAAACTTTTTCTGCTGTTATGGTTTGGAGTTATCACATACTTTAGGAGCACTGGTCCTAGTGCCAAACAGTTGAATGCTGGGAGTTCTTTTTATCTATAATATATTCCTCCTCTTCCATTTATTTCCCTGCCTAGCTGCTTATCAGAAACACCCTTTGATCACTTGTGTTTACAAGCAAGGCGGAGGTGACTCAGTGATTGGATGTGTAAATTAAAAAAAAGACAGTGCAGTTCCTAGTGTACACCTCAGTGGGAGTGTCTGAATACTCTGAGAGGAGGGCAGCTAATGAATACACAACGAGCAAGAGAAGGTAGGGGGGAAAACAAGAGTCAGAGAGGATATGATGTCAGCATTAGCTTGGCAAGATGGCCACTGCCTAGAATAGGATTTTCTGCTTTTCCTTTATAAAATTCACAGGAATCATTACGTGGATAGCACAATACATCTGTTGTGTAAGTAGAAGTAGTATTTATCTACTTATATATGTGTTTTTTATTTCTTGGTTAGCATGGGTGTCGCTTGTTCTTTAAAGTGAATCTCTGTGTTTTACTGCCATTATACATATAGGTGTGCAGCAATTATACGAATATATGAGGAGGATGTTTACAGTAAACCGGCAAATTTACATGCCAACATTTTTATTTCTTTTTAGGTTCTATCCCCTCTTCTTGAGCACTGCTACAGAGAAAATGCCAGGTCCATCCCTACATCTATGTCCCCTCACACTTTCCTCCCTCCATATAACTGCCCCCTTATCTTCCTATTGCTGCCAAGGGCCAGAATTGCATAATTGCATGTGTACACAAGCAAAAAGAAGGGGACACAGAGTGGCCCTCTAACTCGTAACTGGGGAGGCGACCAATTTGTACTGTCTTATCAACAAGAACTGTGGATTTTAAGTTTTGAAATTGTACCACATTTGGACTGCATTCATATCATGGTATTCATGCAGGTTAGTTCTAGGTCAGTTCCCCTAGTCCAATAGGGCTCACAACCTGCACCGCAGGGGTTGTGTACTACCTACAGATACAATTTGGAACAAGAGGGGGTAGCCAAGAGGGCAGAATAATCGCTCAACTAGAGCAAGAAGTGGGTGGTCTGAAGCCTACTTCCCACCCAAAACACAAAAGTGGTTGCCTATCCGTCAGCCATAAAATTATGGGTTTATCCATCTACTTACTAATATACATATTTCTAAAATACTACACCAGATCTGGTTCGCATATTGTCTCCTTTTCTGTTTCCCATTCCAACACCAAGAATGGAAGCTGAGGATTTCAATTCAATGGACAATGGATCCAACTGCTTTTCCCTTCACGCTAAAGTTGGTAGGGTGTCCTCACAGTAAGTAGAGGAGTACTGAAAAGCAGTGGTGCTCAGCAGAGCTCGAATATTCGAGTAGCTCGAATATTCGAGCTCTTTTTCAGCTATTCGAGCTCGGTATTCGAGCTCCGAATAGCTGGAGCTATTCGAATGGGCTATCCGAGTACACTCGAATAGCCCATTCACTATTCGAGCTATTCGAGCAACCCGGCGCTATTCGAGCTCGGTACCGAGCTCGAATAGCGTCATAGCCCAGATTGATGTCCTTAGAGCCAATCAGAGGGCTCCCAGGCCCTCTGACGGCAGCCAATCACAGAGGGGGACCCTGGCCAGCCCCTACCCTATAAATAGCGGCCGCCATGTTCCGTTTCTCCGTGCTTGCCTGAGACTTGTACAGAGAGAGAGTTGCTCCTTTGTGCTTTGGCTTAGCAAGAGCTCTATTGTGGTCATTTACCTAGCGTTTTTGCTCACATACACCTCCTATACACACCTATATTGTTGTTAGTTATTTAGACATTGTATTTTAGTTAGTAGCTTGTGTGTTACATTAGAGACAGGCAGCTGCTGCAAGCTTACAGGTTTAGGCCTCAGGGGGGCCTTGGTTCTGTGGGCAGCTGTCCTCTGTTTATTTCTCTCATCTATACCAGTATTTCTGCTGTCCTTTACTAATAGTATTGTAGTTATACTGTACTAGGAGTAGGACACTCACTGACTGTCACTGTTTATAGGCTACTAGCTAGCTCCTGCGTGTGTGCACTCACTCACTGTCTGTGTGTACACACACTCTATTTCCTTCTGATTACTGATAGATTATTGTTAGTTAGTTGAACTTACTTACTACTTACTCTTACTGTACCCGTAGGGACACTCACTGTCACTGTTCATATAGGCTACTAGCTCCTGCGTGTGCGCACTGCACTCACTGTCTGAGTGTACACACACAACACACACTCTATTTCCTTCTGATCGCTGATTGATTATCGTAATTAGTTAGTTGTACTTACTGTTACTACTTACTCTTACTGTACTAGGAGTCTAGGACACTCAGTCACTGTGTTCATAGGCTACTAGCTCCTGCGTGCGTGCACTCACTGTCTGAGTGTACACACACCCACACTCCATTTCCTTCTGATCGCTGATTGATTATCGTAATTAGTTAGTTGTACTTACTGTTACTACTTACTCTTACTGTACTAGGAGTCTAGGACACTCAGTCACTGTCCATAGGCTACTAGCTCCTGCGTGCGTGCACTCACTGTCTGAGTGTACACACACCACCCACACTCCATTTCCTTCTGATCGCTGATTGATTATTGTAATTAGTTAGTTCTACTTACTGTTACTACTTACTCTTACTGTACTAGGAGTCTAGGACACTCAGTCACTGTGTTCATAGGCTACTAGCTCCTGCGTGCGTGCACTCACTGTCTGAGTGTACACACACCCACACTCCATTTCCTTCTGATCGCTGATTGATTATCGTAATTAGTTAGTTGTACTTACTGTTACTACTTACTCTTACTGTACTAGGAGTCTAGGACACTCAGTCACTGTCCATAGGCTACTAGCTCCTGCGTGCGTGCACTCACTGTCTGAGTGTACACACACCACCCACACTCCATTTCCTTCTGATCGCTGATTGATTATTGTAATTAGTTAGTTCTACTTACTGTTACTACTTACTCTTACTGTACTAGGAGTCTAGGACACTCAGTCACTGTGTTCATAGGCTACTAGCTCCTGCGTGCGTGCACTCACTGTCTGAGTGTACACACACCCACACTCCATTTCCTTCTGATCGCTGATTGATTATCGTAATTAGTTAGTTGTACTTACTGTTACTACTTACTCTTACTGTACTAGGAGTCTAGGACACTCAGTCACTGTCCATAGGCTACTAGCTCCTGCGTGCGTGCACTCACTGTCTGAGTGTACACACACCACCCACACTCCATTTCCTTCTGATCGCTGATTGATTATTGTAATTAGTTAGTTCTACTTACTGTTACTACTTACTCTTACTGTACTAGGAGTCTAGGACACTCAGTCACTGTGTTCATAGGCTACTAGCTCCTGCGTGCGTGCACTCACTGTCTGAGTGTACACACACCCACACTCCATTTCCTTCTGATCGCTGATTGATTATCGTAATTAGTTAGTTGTACTTACTGTTACTACTTACTCTTACTGTACTAGGAGTCTAGGACACTCAGTCACTGTCCATAGGCTACTAGCTCCTGCGTGCGTGCACTCACTGTCTGAGTGTACACACACCACCCACACTCCATTTCCTTCTGATCGCTGATTGATTATCGTAATTAGTTAGTTGTACTTACTGTTACTACTTACTCTTACTGTACTAGGAGTCTAGGACACTCAGTCACTGTCCATAGGCTACTAGCTCCTGCGTGCGTGCACTCACTGTCTGAGTGTACACACACCACCCACACTCCATTTCCTTCTGATCGCTGATTGATTATTGTAATTAGTTAGTTCTACTTACTGTTACTACTTACTCTTACTGTACTAGGAGTCTAGGACACTCAGTCACTGTGTTCATAGGCTACTAGCTCCTGCGTGCGTGCACTCACTGTCTGAGTGTACACACACCACCCACACTCCATTTCCTTCTGATCGCTGATTGATTATTGTAATTAGTTAGTTCTACTTACTGTTACTACTTACTCTTACTGTACTAGGAGTCTAGGACACTCAGTCACTGTGTTCATAGGCTACTAGCTCCTGCGTGCGTGCACTCACTGTCTGAGTGTACACACACCCACACTCCATTTCCTTCTGATCGCTGATTGATTATTGTAATTAGTTAGTTCTACTTACTGTTACTACTTACTCTTACTGTACTAGGAGTCTAGGACACTCAGTCACTGTGTTCATAGGCTACTAGCTCCTGCGTGCGTGCACTCACTGTCTGAGTGTACACACACCCACACTCCATTTCCTTCTGATCGCTGATTGATTATTGTAATTAGTTAGTTCTACTTACTGTTACTACTTACTCTTACTGTACTAGGAGTCTAGGACACTCAGTCACTGTGTTCATAGGCTACTAGCTCCTGCGTGCGTGCACTCACTGTCTGAGTGTACACACACCACCCACACTCCATTTCCTTCTGATCGCTGATTGATTATTGTAATTAGTTAGTTCTACTTACTGTTACTACTTACTCTTACTGTACTAGGAGTCTAGGACACTCAGTCACTGTGTTCATAGGCTACTAGCTCCTGCGTGCGTGCACTCACTGTCTGAGTGTACACACACCCACACTCCATTTCCTTCTGATCGCTGATTGATTATTGTAATTAGTTAGTTCTACTTACTGTTACTACTTACTCTTACTGTACTAGGAGTCTAGGACACTCAGTCACTGTGTTCATAGGCTACTAGCTCCTGCGTGCGTGCACTCACTGTCTGAGTGTACACACACCACCCACACTCCATTTCCTTCTGATCGCTGATTGATTATTGTAATTAGTTAGTTCTACTTACTGTTACTACTTACTCTTACTGTACTAGGAGTCTAGGACACTCAGTCACTGTGTTCATAGGCTACTAGCTCCTGCGTGCGTGCACTCACTGTCTGAGTGTACACACACTAAATTTACTTGTGATTACTACTGATTATTGTAACTGCTAGTTGTACTTCCTGACTGTTACTACTTACTTACTGTACTAGGGGACACTCACTCAGTCACCTCACCAACCAACCCACTCCATTAAAGTACCCCACTTTTCACCCGCCCTTTTAAAAAACTTTTGTCTATACGCCCAAAACATTGAAGATGTCTGGAAGTGGCAGCCAGCGCGGTTTGGGCAAGGGGAAGGGCAGCAAGGGAATCAGGAGGAGAGGGAGCAGCATTGTGGCAAGCCGCGGCCGCGGGCGCGCCACCATGCACAGTTCCGCAGCAGCAGCAGCAGCGTCAGTGGCTAACATTCCTCCCATAGCCACTGGCCGTGGACGCCTTGGGCGCCGCCCAGCAGGAGCATCTGCAACTCACGCTGCAGAGACACAGCAGCAGCAGCGTGTAGCACCTGCTCCCATTTTCCTCCAGCCGGGTCGGAAACGTCCCATTGAGGAAAAGGATGCAGACACTGTGGTGCAACTCATGACGGAGGATGAGCAGCCCGCCATCAGCTCTGCATCCGAGGCCTCCACCCTCACCACCACCACCACCACCACCACCACCCCTGTTCGCAGCAGCCGCCCAGCAGGGCCTGGGGAGGAGGCCAGTTCACCATCAGTCGCCGACCTGTCACTCAGCAGTCTTTTTACCCCAGGCACCATCAGGGTATTGTCTGCTGTTGTTGGCGATTTTGAGGAGGAGATGCTGATGGGCACTTTGGGGGAGGAGGGATTGGACAGCAAGACTGTGGCGACAGTCAAGCGTCCCATCCATGCATCAGGAGAGGAGTTTGGGGGGTCATCATCCCAGCAGGACATGTTTCAGGAGGGGCATGATGATGATGACCCGGTGACAGACAGAGACTGGGTGCCACCACCTCCAGGGGATGTCGTCCTCAGCAGCTCTGAGGAGGAGGAGGAGGATGCGCTTGTGGGCCTTGCAAGGAGGCGCATCATTGCAAGCATTGGCAGCGTCCCACAGCCTGCTGGTGTCTCAGGCTCAGCAGCAGCAGCAGCAGCATCAGCCAGTACCACCACCAGCCGCACCCAAGCCCCCCCCCCAACCACCACAGGGAGACAGGCAGCAGCGCTTCCATGCCGTAGGGGGAAGTTTCTGTCACCAATCTGGCGGTTTTTCACCATGCCCACTGTGTACAGCAAGTACGCCACTTGCAACCACTGTCAGCGGAAGTTGAGCAGAGGTGCAGACCCCTTAAAGTTCAGCACCAGCTCGCTCATCAACCACCTTGCGGCTAAACATTTCCACCAGCATGAGGAGTTCCAGAGGCTGAAGGCATCTGCTGCTGGCAGTGGCACCACACCCATCACTGCACAGCCTTCAGCAGCAGCAGCAGCAACAGCAGCCACCCGCCCTCCTGCTCCTCCAGCAGCACCAGCAGGAGTGCGGAAACGCACTGCTCCTCCCCCCTCTGCAACTCCTGCCGCCGACACTGAGGCCTGTTCTGGCAGCCAGTCCTCAGTGGCCTCCTCTGCTGTGTCTGCTGATTCCCGTGTCAGCAAAAGGCCACGCCAGAGCCTTTTGAGCGAGTCCTTCCAGGGGGTGGTTAGGGCTCTGCCTCCCAGCAGCCGTCGCGTGCGGCAGCTGAACGGCTTGCTGGCACGGGCCATGTGCTCCCAACTCCTGCCGTACACGCTCGTGCAGGAGGGGAGCGACATTCGTGCGCTGCTTGCTTGCGCAGCCCCAGACTGGCAGCTCCCCAGCAGACACTTCTTTGCCCGCAAGGCCATTCCTGCACTGCACCGCTTTGTGATGGCCAATGTGGAGCGAGGGCTGGAGCACGCGGTTGGTGAAAGGGTCCACGTCACCATGGACTCCTGGAGCAGCCGCTTCGGGACAGGCCGCTACCTGTCCTTCACTGTCCACTGGGTCAGCTTGGTGGAAGGGGGTGAGGATGGGAGAGCAGCAGCGGGCACAGCAGCAGCAGCAACACAGTGGGTGGTGCCACCCCGCAGGGTCAGGGGAACTGCAGCAGGTTCCTCCGATCCTCTGCCATCCTCCGGCACACCTGGCCAAACCCCCCGCCTCAGCAGCAGCGTGAAGGCCCGCCACTGCCAAGCGCTGCTGCACTTGGTCAGCCTTGGGAAGACCAAGCTGACGGCAACCCATGTGTTGGCCAAACTCCAGGAGCAGGAGAGGATTTGGCTGACCCCCAGAGGCCTCAGAGTCGGAGAGGTGGTGGCCGACAATGGGGCCAATCTGGTTGCCGCAATAGACAGGGGAAACCTGACCCACATCCCCTGTCTTGCCCACGTGCTGAACCTGGTGGTGCAGAAGTTCCTGCGCACCTACCAGGGGATGGGCGAACTGCTGGAAACGGCAAGGAATGTTGTGCGTCACTTACGGCGCTCGGCTGCAGCCTGTGCGAGCCTGGAAGACGTGCAAAAGGAGCTGGATCTGCCACGCCATCGGCTGATCCTTGACGTTCCGACTCGCTGGAACTCCACCCTGGCGATGTTGGAGCGTCTGGTTGAACAGAGGCACGCTGTCAAACAGTACCTTGCCCTGGCCACTGTTTCCGCAGCTCAGAGAAGGGACAAGACCAGCAACATCCCGTCCATCGTCCCCGATGATGACTGGAGGCACATGCAGCAGGTGTGCTTAGTGCTGGCTCCCTTCCTGCAGGCCACAAACATGGTGAGCAGGGACCATGCTATGGTCTGCGAGTGGGTGCCCCTGGTTTCTCTGCTGAACAGGGCCCTCGATGCTTTGCTGGAACAGGGAGCGGCAGCCTTGGACCAGCAGGAGCGGCAACCAGCTGCGCAGTCCACCTCTGAGGGGGAGGAGGAGGAGGACTTGGTGGAGGTCCCTGACCTGGCTGCTGATGAGGGGGATCAGCACAGCGCAGCTGAGTTGGTGCGGGGGTGGAGAGAGGATGAGGCGGCAGAGGAGGAGGATGAGGACAGCACTGACGTCGATGTGCCAGCAGACGTGGCCCGCCTCTTCCCAATGGCAGCGCACATGCTGACGTGCCTGCGCAGGGACCCCAGGGTGATCCAGATGAAGCAGAGGGAGGACATCTGGATCAGCATGATGTTGGACCCACGCCTCAAGGGGAAGTTGAGCCAGTTCCTGCCGCCTGCAGGAGGAGACCCAGCGCAACAAATAAGGAGCTTGCAGCAGGCCCTTGTTGAGCGCTTGGAGGAAGCCTTCCCCCAGCCTTCCACCCCCACTGTCCAGCAGCCAGCACAGAGGCAGCAGCAGGTGCCTGCATCCAGCAGCAGCAAGCGCCCCACAGACCTG
The DNA here is from genome assembly GCF_040937935.1 of Hyperolius riggenbachi. Lineage (NCBI taxonomy): Eukaryota > Metazoa > Chordata > Amphibia > Anura > Hyperoliidae > Hyperolius > Hyperolius riggenbachi. Next base: position 210,531,595 of record NC_090649.1, on the reverse strand, counting down.
CTGTCTCTCAGCCACGAGCTCTACAGGACTGTAGAGGCTCCGGCAGCAGTGACTAGAGAGGAGATGCATGCAGCAGCATCCTCCTCCGGTCACAGCCAGCGCCTGACCCGCATGGTGGCTGACTACATGGGGTCGTACAGCGGGCTTGACAGCGATGCCCCTGTTGATCCCATGGAGTATTGGGTCAAGCGCATGGAGATCTGGAGCGAGCTGGCGCAGTACGCCCTGGAAGTGCTGTCCTGCCCCCCTTCCAGCGTGCTGTCCGAGCGCTGCTTCAGTGCAGCTGGTGGCGTGGTCACCGAGAAACGCTCACGTCTGTCTCACAAGTCTGTGGACAGACTGACGTTTCTCAAGATGAACCAGGCGTGGGTGGAAGGCGAGTTCCTGGCCCCTGTTGTCGGTGAGAGGGGGACATGAACTGGCTGCCGGAACCATCGTTAATGTGCCTTACCACCCTTTACCACCTCCTGGCTCCTGCTCACTAAGCCAGCCTGGTTCACTTTGACTATTACGTCGCCTGCAGCCACACATTTTACACCTACAGTGGGCTGCTGTGTACTGCCCTTCTGCTGTCTGTCTGTGTTTCCCACTGCCAGGGTACACAGAATTACCTTCTTCTGCTGCCACTCTGCCACCAGCTATTACGTCAAACAATAGCTATATTGGTTGCAAAACCAAAACCAAACAAACCATTAAAAAAAAAAAAGGTTTAATTTTTCTGAGGTGCCCGGGTTGAAAACTGTGTTGTTCCAGTTGTGTATTGGACACAATGTGGGCTGCACGACCGCTGTCTGGGACCTCCTGTTGTGTTTATTTACAGCCCTGGTATCACCGCTAGGTACCAGGGCTATTATGTCACGCTGCCTACCTGCTGCCACACTCACACTGCTCCTCCATACCTCCTCCTGCTGCTGCTGCTGCTGTCTGTCTGTGTTTCCCACTGCCAGGGTACACAGATGATTTACCTTCTGCTGCCACTCTGCCACCAGCTATTACGTCAAACAATAGCTGCTCGCCTACTCCTCCATTCCTCCTCCTGCTGCTGCTGTCTGTCTGTGTTTCCCACTGCCAGGGTACACAGATGATTTACCTTCTGCTGCCACTCTGCCACCAGCTATTACGTCAAACAATAGCTGCTCGCCTACTCCTCCATTCCTCCTCCTGCTGCTGCTGTCTGTCTGTGTTTCCCACTGCCAGGGTACACAGAATTACCTTCTTCTGCTGCCACTCTGCCACCAGCTATTACGTCAAACAATAGCTATATTGGTTGTAAAACCAAAAACCAAAAAACCATAAAAAAAAAAAAAGGTTTAATTTTTCTGAGGTGCCCGGGTTGAAAACTGTGTTGTCCCAGTTGTGTATTGGACACAATGTGGGCTGCACGACCGCTGTCTGGGACCTCCTGTTGTGTTTATTTACAGCCCTGGTATCACCGCTAGGTACCAGGGCTATTATGTCACGCTGCCTACCTGCTGCCACACTCACACTGCTCCTCCATACCTCCTCCTGCTGCTGCTGCTGCTGTCTGTCTGTGTTTCCCACTGCCAGGGTACACTACACAGATGATTTACCTTCTGCTGCCACTCTGCCACCAGCTATTACGTCAAACAATAGCTGCTCGCCTACTCCTCCATTCCTCCTGCTGCTGTTGCTGTCTGTCTGTCTGTGTTTCCCACTGCCAGGGTACACAGAATTACCTTCTGCTGCCACTCTGCCACCAGCTATTACGTCAAACAATAGCTATATTGGTTGCAAAACCAAAACCAAACAAACCATTAAAAAAAAAAAAAAGGTTTAATTTTTCTGAGGTGCCCGGGTTGAAAACTGTGTTGTCCCAGTTGTGTATTGGACACAATGTGGGCTGCACGACCGCTGTCTGGGACCTCCTGTTGTGTTTATTTACAGCCCTGGTATCACCGCTAGGTACCAGGGCTATTATGTCACGCTGCCTACCTGCTGCCACACTCACACTGCTCCTCCATACCTCCTCCTGCTGCTGCTGCTGCTGTCTGTCTGTGTTTCCCACTGCCAGGGTACACTACACAGATGATTTACCTTCTGCTGCCACTCTGCCACCAGCTATTACGTCAAACAATAGCTGCTCGCCTACTCCTCCATTCCTCCTGCTGCTGTTGCTGTCTGTCTGTCTGTGTTTCCCACTGCCAGGGTACACAGAATTACCTTCTGCTGCCACTCTGCCACCAGCTATTACGTCAAACAATAGCTATATTGGTTGCAAAACCAAAACCAAACAAACCATTAAAAAAAAAAAAAAGGTTTAATTTTTCTGAGGTGCCCGGGTTGAAAACTGTGTTGTCCCAGTTGTGTATTGGACACAATGTGGGCTGCACGACCGCTGTCTGGGACCTCCTGTTGTGTTTATTTACAGCCCTGGTATCACCGCTAGGTACCAGGGCTATTATGTCACGCTGCCTACCTGCTGCCACACTCACACTGCTCCTCCATACCTCCTCCTGCTGCTGCTGCTGCTGTCTGTCTGTGTTTCCCACTGCCAGGGTACACTACACAGATGATTTACCTTCTGCTGCCACTCTGCCACCAGCTATTACGTCAAACAATAGCTGCTCGCCTACTCCTCCATTCCTCCTGCTGCTGTTGCTGTCTGTCTGTGTTTCCCACTGCCAGGGTACACAGAATTACCTTCTGCTGCCACTCTGCCACCAGCTATTACGTCAAACAATAGCTATATTGGTTGCAAAACCAAAACCAAACAAACCATTAAAAAAAAAAAAAGGTTTAATTTTTCTGAGGTGCCCGGGTTGAAAACTGTGTTGTCCCAGTTGTGTATTGGACACAATGTGGGCTGCACGACCGCTGTCTGGGACCTCCTGTTGTGTTTATTTACAGCCCTGGTATCACCGCTAGGTACCAGGGCTATTATGTCACGCTGCCTACCTGCTGCCACACTCACACTGCTCCTCCATACCTCCTCCTGCTGCTGCTGCTGCTGTCTGTCTGTGTTTCCCACTGCCAGGGTACACAGATGATTTACCTTCTGCTGCCACTCTGCCACCAGCTATTACGTCAAACAATAGCTGCTCACATTACTCCTCCATTCCTCCTGCTGCTGTTGCTGTCTGTCTGTGTTTCCCACTGCCAGGGTACACAGAATTACCTTCTGCTGCCACTCTGCCACCAGCTATTACGTCAAACAATAGCTATATTGGTTGCAAAACCAAAACCAAACAAACCATTAAAAAAAAAAAAAAGGTTTAATTTTTCTGAGGTGCCCGGGTTGAAAACTGTGTTGTCCCAGTTGTGTATTGGACACAATGTGGGCTGCACGACCGCTGTCTGGGACCTCCTGTTGTGTTTATTTACAGCCCTGGTATCACCGCTAGGTACCAGGGCTATTATGTCACGGCGAGCTGCCTGCCTCATTGACTGCCTGCTGCCACACACTCATCCTCCTCCTCCTGCTGCTGAATTTACCTCCTGCTGTCTTTGTGTTTCCACTGCCAGGGAGCACATACAATGGCGCTTCCAACATGCGTGCGCCCACCAGCTATTTGTTACGCTCAAAAATAGCTGCATTTCTTTAAAAAAAAATTGAAAAGAGAAATACGTGAAGAAGAAGAAGACGATATTGAAAAAGAAGGAGAAGGAGAAGATGAAGATGAAGAAGAAGATGAAGAAGAAGATGAAGAAGAAGATGAAGAAGAAGAAGAAGAAGATGAAGAAGAAGATGAAGAAGATGAAGAAGAAGAAGAAGAAGATGAAGAAGAAGAAGATGAAGAAGAAGAAGATGAAGAAGAAGAAGAAGAAGATGAAGAAGAAGAAGAAGAAGAAGAAGAAGAAGAAGAAGATGAAGATGAAGATGAAGATGAAGAAGAAGATGAAGATGAAGATGAAGATGAAGATGAAGAAGAAGAAGAAGATGAAGAAGAAGAAGAAGAAGAAGAAGATGATGAAGATGATGAAGAAGAAGAAGAAGAAGAAGATGAAGAAGAAGAAGAAGAAGAAGATGAAGAAGAAGAAGAAGAAGAAGAAGACAATATAGAAGAAGAAGAAGAAGATCTAGAAGAAGAAGATCTAGAAGAAGAAGAAGAAAGATAAAGAAGAAGAAGAACAAGTATATACAGTAACACTACTGAACAAAATTAAGGACACAACTTCTCTTTCCACATTTTTTTTTAAAGGAACATCCCCACATAATCACTTGCTGTTGTTACTTGGAAAAAAAGATGTTTCTTGCATCATTCACCCTCAAAACAAGTGTTGGAAGCTATTTAAGGCCAATTCGAATAGTCAGCTCGAATAGTGAGCTCTAATACCGACTCGAATAGTGAGCTCGAAGTCCGAGGTCGAATCGAATAGTAAAAATTATTCGACTCGAATATTCGACTGACCTCGAATAATTTACTATTCGAATTCGACCAAACTCGAATTTTAAAAAGGGGTATTTGAGCATCACTACTGAAAAGTATCACGTCACAGCTGGGAGCATAGCTGTTGTTTGAAAATCACCTTTAAGGTAGACCTTTAGCAAAAGGCGTTCTGCCCAATATTCTTTAGTGGCTTAGCAATAGGAGATGCAGAGTAAGCGAACACACCAGGACCCCTGGACCAGAGAGTCTCACCAGAGGCCCCTTTTCAACATTTAGCTGTGTTAGCCTTCATTGGTGCTCTGTTGGTAATGATCCCATTACTCCTAGATATGCTTTATATGGTGGTAACCATTAGGAAACTGTTCCTGTCCCCTGCTTACACCTCTCACAACGTGGCTGTCCTTTTCAGGCTTTGGTTGTTTTTTTTTTTTCAATTGGTATGTATAGAGTAGTTGTAAAAATTGCATTAGGATTCATAGCTCATTAGCTACACCACTGAGTAGAGCCCAGTCAAAATGGAGGTATCTATTTGTACTATGTTCCTTTCAGCCTGATTAGCCAGTTTATCTAATTTAAGACAATGTATACTCTCTGAATCGGTCTAATGACAACAAGCAAATGAAGCCATTATCCTCTCCCCAACTTGTACTTCCTCTTCCTTGGCAACAGCGCAGGAAGTGGAATTATGAGAACAATGCTTTTATTCACAGCAAGAACAAGGGACATAATAATGTGGGTTGGTAATGCTGATATATGGCCTACTGATTTATGTCAAAATGCCTTTTTATAAGTGTAGATTCACTTTGAAGCAAACTCTCCAAAGTTTTAGTCATATAATTATTGCCTGTTTATAGTCAATCAGAGGGACTCAGATTCAAAATATAGTTGATATATGCCATTTTGTGAAATGTATTTATACTTTATTCTCACACTGCATTTATTTGAATGCCTCTTCTGTCAGAGAAAACTGATATACTAATATTTTGATAAAAGGTGAAGTAAAAAAATAAAAAATGGTTGCAATACCGCAAATAAGGTCTTACTAAGTTTAGAAAGCTGCCAAGCTGTCACTCACATGTAAAGAGTTGTGAATCGCTCTATGGCTGAACTTAACAAGATTAGGAATAATCACAAGTATGTGACTTGCTTAACTATGTGTGTTAGTATACATTGCCAAGTACATAACAGTGCCAACCTAGCAACGCTGCACAGAAGCACACAGAGGATGTTAGTTGCTCACTTACCTTTCCACACAGGCGTATCCGTTTGGCCTTAGGTTTTGAAGGAGGAGTGGGAGTCTTGGGTGACTTATGTTAGCAAAAACATAGAAAACAAATGGCAGGACTGCATGGTGAGTGACAATGGAATAAAGGTAGCAGAGGAAAGGAAGGGTTAGTATGTGAGTGACATCACAAACACAAAAGCACATATGATAGGCGGAGTGAGATAACATGTAATAATAGCATGCATGAAGATAATGGTGTTTTGCGCCATGAAGGCTGCCTTACCTCCACATCTCCATTGTTATCTTTGGCACAGAATATATTTTTCAGGGCAGTTACTGAGTTATCTGACTCATCTGCAAATAAAGAATGACCCATTATTTTCTATCCCAGCAATACCAAGAAACATGTATATACATATATCTGAAGTACCTGGAGAATATTCAGTCAGAGTGCTCTGAGTACGTTTCAAAGCTGGTTTCAATGGCTTTTTACCCTCTACTGGTTTAAAAGGTGAAAATGTGGATTCCTCTGTGGTAATCTTAAAAAAAAAAAAAAAACACAAAAAAACCTCTTGTTAACATTGAGGTGGACATGTATATAATGAGTAACACCATAACACTGTTGTAAAACACCACTTATAGGATTGACACGTACTGTACATACAGACTATGGCAACATATATGTTTCCCTCACCATCTTTGCACCTAGAAGGAGGGCTCCCAACTTTCAGGTTTATTCACAAAACTAGAACAAAGCGCAGTAACCTATTGCAATCAATCAAATTTTAGCTGACTGGATCATTCTGTTTAGTACTGGTCTGTCTCTATAGGTTGCAATTTCTTCTATGCACATATCAATGAGGTATCACTGGATGTGCCAGAGCTTTATCTGTTCACATATCTGGTGTACATTTAGCAAAATAAATTTTAAGCCAACACCATCCCTTTTTTATCAGCAAAAATGTGTATAAGCAACATAATCACCATACACACGCTAGATTAAAGTCAGCTGAGGCGGCCAATAACGACCGCCTCAGATAATAAACCAGCATTTGTACAGCAGTCCCCAACCGCCAAACAGTCGCATTCTGCCAGGTGGATCAACTCGGCCGAGCGATGGAGGATACCTTTGTCCTCACCACTGGCCCCACCTTCAGCATGATGTCACGTCTGTGCCACTCCGTTGGCTCTGCATTACAACAGAACGTGTAATAAGCTGAACAGCTGACTCCGTGTCTATATAGTCTTGGCTCAGCGATGTCACCCAAGGTAACAGGTCTGATCTCCGTCGGGCGACATCAATGCAGTGTGTGTACGGGCCTTAAGATTTTCAGTTATATGGAACACTTCACGGTCTGTGCTCTGAGAGTGTGGAGATCACACCTGCTCCACTGATATCCCTTTGATGGCTACAGGAATCTTTATGGTGTGTTGCATGGTAAAAAGACATCATGCAGAATTCCCTTTTTTTCACTCTCTTTATGCATAGCCTGCTCTGTGATGTATGTGTCATTGTATTAAAAACTCAGTGTCAGTTTGGCATTGACCAGGACTCATGGTAGGGAGATATCATAACAGCAAGTGGCAACTAGAATGTATCTTGGATCACCAGTAGGTGTTTTTTTTCACTGCGCAGATTGAATTTTGATTGTCCCAGCTGCCACAGACTAAAGAAGTTCAAGCCAGATATATTCAGTATATACACCATTTGGAGCCTGTGGAATGATTTCATCTGTGTTCTAGTGTAGAACACATTAAAATCCACCTGCCTAATCCTGTGACATGTCGAGATATGGATTCAATAAGACCTCGATGGTGCTCTTTAGTAACTAGCCAGACCCTTCAAGTCCTGTAAGTTGCAAAGAAACATCCATAAATTGGACTTGTTCAATTGCTTCTTGTTCAAGGCTAATGCAAAACCCTGAACTTTTTATCCTGTTGCTCAAACCAGTACTAGTCCATATCTGCAGTATAGCAGGGCACCTGAAGAGGTCACTGCAATCATGGAAGGGGTGTACATGGTCTGCAACACACTTTGGGTAGGTTTGGCATGTCAAAGTAACATCTATGAATGCTACAACTAAAGATCTTCCAAAGCATTACACAGCCTCTGCCGGCCTGCCTTCTTTCCATAAAGCTTCCTGCTGCCAGGTCTTCTCCAGATAAACAAAACGCAAGCACTGGCAGTTTACATGATCTAACAGGAAAAGTGATTCATCAGACAAGGACACCATCTTCACTGATCTACGGTCTCAGCACATGTGCACTGACTCATTGGTCTATGCAGCAATACACACAGCCAGCTGTGAGGCACTGTATCAGGGGCGTAACGATAGACTCTGCAAGGGATGCAGCCGCAGGGGGGCCCAGAAGCCGCAGGGGGCCCCGTAAGGGGGGAAATGTTATTTTTCCCTGTCCTGAGATATTGACATGAAATGTTATTTTTCCCTGTCCTGAGATATTGTTCTAATGACTGCATCTGCTCAGCCACTGATAAGGAATCATACAACATTTTTTTAGTATATGTCCTGCCAAAGCGAGGACGAATCATACAAAGTTTTGTAGACAGTCCCTATTCAGTGTGTAGAAGGCTCTTCCGTACAGCGCCAAGCCCGCAACCTCTCTACCCCTCCCCAAGTACTGTGTACTGTAGTGATGCTGGAGAAGTCTGCAGAGTCAGTTCTGCTCCATCAGAGATGGACAGAGTGAGTGTAATAAGCTGAGGCTGGGAGCACATTTGTCTGTCAGTTTTCTGTGTGCGTTTTTCTGCACACCATGGGCTTGATTCACTAAACCGTGATAACTCAAATATTACACCTTATCAAAGATATCACACCTTATGACAAATATCACACCTTATCAGAGTAGCATAGCGAGCACTACGGACTTATGCCTGCTAACTGGCAATGGCACTTGCCCTGAGCCCCTGGGGGTTTGTAGCGCTTGCTATGCTACTCTGATAAGGTGTGTTAACTTTGATAAGGTGTGATATCTTTGATAAGGTGTGATATCTTTGATAAGGTGTGATATTTGATTCATCATGGTTTAGTGAATCAAGCCCCATGTGTGTCTGTATGTGTGAAAAACATGCACATTTTATCACATTAGCTAATGTAATGGATAGAGAAAATGCAGGCAGTGCTTGACTGCTGTCAGTTTTTATCTGCATGGGGAAAACATATTTAAGTGTGCACTAGCCAAATGAAGAACATTGGTTCTCAGTTTACCTGTGCAGAAAGCGAGGTGGGGGGGGGGGGGGGGGGAGTAGGGGGGGGGGCCTCATCTAAAGTTTTTCAGCGGGGCCCAGTGATTTCTAGTTAAGCCCCTGCACTGTATGTTGTTTCACATTGCTGTCATGGTGCATCAATGAACCTTTTGCCTTTCCTGGCTTCCAACACATCAACTTTAAGAACTGACTGTTTACTTGCTGCCCAAAATATCCCACCCCTTGACAGGTGCCATTGCCACAATCAGTGTTATCCACTTTACCTCACTGGTTTTGATGTTGTAACTGATCGTTGAATAACTACTAGTGGACTAGGAAAGTGGACTGTGTGCCTACAAATTCCCTATAGGATCTGCCCCTGATCATCAAAATAACATGAACTATAAGTAGCAGTGAAGCGACAAGGTTTGGTGGTTGTACTTAAAGTGATGCTTGCTGTTCTTGGCTTTAGAAACTTTGCTGGCTTCTGCTGGACCCTTTAGTAGTGTGTTGAAAGGAAGTGGGTGTTCTTCCTCATGACTGTCGCTCCTTTTAGTACATAAAACAAACAGAATGTAGGAAGTTTTACCATAGGGCTATATATAAAATGCTGAATGCTGGTTCCATGTTTCATTCACCAGTATTAACTGGTACAATGGCACTGTGGTATCATCTCTTACAAAAACATTGTCCAAAATATGGATTTGGTCTTATTATAAAATAGTGAAATGTCACATTTTAGATAATTGAATTGGTAGCTTATTACTTCCTATGCAGCGAGATCTGCCCTTTCCCCCCTAAATTCACTGTAAAGTAGCCACACACTTGTCAGATACCGCATTAGCAAGACTACTCTGTAAAATCTGCTGGTCTTGTGAAAGGAAATGTAGCAGCAAATATTGGCGAATCCAAACAGGATGATGGATTTACACAGAGTGTTGTAAGTATGTTGCTAATGTACCTGAAATCGCACAGTGCTCTCTGCTACTTTCATTCCTCCGTTCTCTCCATCCCGCAGCTGCTGTAGGCGACGTTTTCTGCTGAGCTGCGATCGCAACAAAGACACCAGCTGAGAGCAGTCAATGGAGCCCAGCAACACCATGGACTCTGGAGAAAGAGACAATCACTGCATCAATATTTCATTACACTGACTTCCAGTGCAAAGCGCTTCACAATCTTCATATCAATGTGCTGTAAGGGAGGAGCTGTCAGCAATGGCTAAATAAGTGTACTACCAGATAAACCTGTGGTATCAGAAAGGCACATTTAACAACATGCAAATGCACATATGTGTCCAGAAGGAAAACAGAAAAATGTGGATTTCATAGCCTTTGGCCTTTCTTGCTAAACAATAGCCTTTTTGACCTCCCCATGGAAGGGATGATGAGGTCATTTCAGAAGGCGATGAGAGGTGTCAGAGATCAGCCACAAACACTGTACCTGTCAATAGATTTGTGTCACACAAAGGAAAAGAGCAGCAATGCTAACAAGTGCTTGTAGTTGTGTTACATTTTAGTGTTGCTAGTGCTACCATAGGCAAGCTTGAAATGCTCAATGAGAAAATAGTGAACACTGAGAAAAGCTTACTTGGGTTCGAATCTCGGCTCTTCCTGTTCAGAAAGACAGCATTTATTCAGTAAGGAGACCTTGGGCAAGACTCCCTAACACTGCTACTGCCTATGGAGTGTGCTCTAGTGGCTGTAGCTCTGGCACTTTGAGAAGAAAGGCACAATATAAATGGTCTGTGTCGTGTCTTGAATTTACAGGTGGAGATAAACTAAAAATAAGCATTGGACATGTCACAGGTTTTGTGCTGTGGAAAAGGTGCACATTTTCATGTTATAAAGGGACCTGCATATAGTGATTATAACAGTTAAAAAGCTGTGATTAGATAACACACACTTTGCCTTTGCAAACTATACATAGGGCAGTGCACACGCTTGTCTCACCCACACGTCAAAATATTCTGCTGCATAGTTTTTAGTTTTGCACTTCCCTGGACTTGTCTAATTGTCATCTGCCTTCTAGGAATTGTATATATAACAATATCCTAGCAAAAGAAATGCTACTAGTAAACATCACAGAGTCCAAGGACAAATATTTTGCAAGTGCATGCGTCACAGTGTACTGATGAGCTCACTGCTGAAATATACGTGATTAAAGATGGTATTTTTGCAGTATATTGTAATGGAATGCCAACCAACTTATTTCTGCGATAATGTTTATGAACCATCAATAGAGTGGTAGTGGGTTTGCTTGCCCCACCTCTAAGGATACCACAATTTCTGTGTACTAACAAAAAGCATTGGCCTGCAGTCCTTGGTTTGTCGTTCAAGGAGTTTATTTTACACTGGTACCCTGAACAATCGCTAAACAAATCAGCTGACAAATAAACGAGGAAAGTTCCCACCGCTAAATATGTAAGGCTTTCCGGTATGGCAGAAGATCCAACATACTGTACAAACCTCAGATGAACCATTGCGGGTTGCTGGCTCAGAGAAATAGGGGAATCCTAAGAAGGGGGTGAGCAGACCTGCTGCACACAACCACTTTCTCTCTGTTGTTGATTTACACTGTAGCCCATATGCAATTCACTTTTTCTCCTGATTTTTCTCCTAAGTGATATTTTCACACCTTGGCCCATATGCAATTCATTCTTTCACCTGAGTTTTCTTCTAGGAGATAATTTTTCATCTTCAATTTAAAATAACTTGCCAGCACTTTTCAACAAAAAAATACCAAAAAGTAGGTGTAAAAGTACTATCAAAACTGTTTTGAGTATTTTTTTTGCTTTCTGGTGGCTTAAAATGCATTTTTTTTTGCTAAATTTAAAATTATCACCTAGGAGAAAACTTAAGTGAAAAAGTGAATTGCATATGGGCCCTTGTCAATAAAAGGCCTCTTAAGGTGGCCACTAACCATACAATTTGCCGAACGACTGTTTATGAACGATGAATCATATGCATGATTGGAAATGATTGTTTGAGACCACTAATGGACAAAAGTCTCATAACCAATCTGATCAGATTGGCTGGATCTTTTTCATCAATCTGATCGGATTGGGTAGAAAATTTTGTCAGTAAGTGGTCCCAAATGATACTTTCCAATCGTTCATACAAAGAATCGTTCATAAAAGATTGTTGGGCAAATTGTATCGTTAGTGGCCATCTTTAAATCACCAGCAAGAAAGAAAATCCATAAAGCAGTTTTGATAATACTATTCTACCAACTGTTTATTACGGTAAGTAGAAAAATTAAGTCATAGAAGAAAAAGTTAATTGCATATGGGCCTGTGTGGGATTTTCTGGTGCAGTAAAAAAAGAAACAGATACCCATTTACAGTGAGTGCCATAAAAGTTTTTTTGTTAGTAATATTAAACATGTCTTGCCCATGTCAGAACATTATTCTCCTGCTAGAATGAAAACGTAACAATGCAGCAATAATGGGGTGACAGAAGGGCTACATGTGCCCTCCTGTTGTCCAGTCCTAAAGCTGGCCACTAACGGTCCAATTTATAGTGAAAAATCGTTCGAGCGATCAGAAATTCTGATCGGATTGGTTGTAAATAATCTCCATTGGTGGACACAATCGATTATGAACGAGTGATAAAAATGTCGCCTGAATGAAATTTCGTCGAACGAAAATTTGGATTTTCTTGGTGATCGTGATAGATAGGAAGCAATGATTGGTTAGTTGATGGTGTAGTGAACGATTTTTCGTCCGATCAGAATTTCTGATCGCTCGAACGATTTTTCGCTAGAAATTGGACCGTTAGTGGCCAGCTTAAGACTGCTGGGATCTAAAGCTCAGGGATGGGAAGACTGAAACCTATGCTGACTAAGCAGTAAGCAGGCTCTTCTCCACAGGAGCAAAGCAGTTTAGGTTTCATTTACACAATTATTATTTACATTTATATTAAATACAGTTGGTCTTGGCCTGTAGATGAGGATTTGTTACAAGTAGGAAGCACAATCCAGCAGTTGCTTCCACCTCTAAAACAAGGAATGCAACTATTGAACTTGCAGGGGATTCAAGGAACCCCTCTATTAGTTCACACAGTTGTGAAATTCTCTCTGTTGGCATTCTGACCATTTAGGCAGGTGCCAATATATTTGGCCAAATGCCAGTGAAACAAATGTCATATTGTTCTCATAAATGTATACTCTTTAAAGTCCTGCAGAAGATGCCAGCATTATATAAACTCCATTTGACCCTCAATGCCAGAATCTTCAAGCACTGAAAGTGTTGACTTTTGTCATTGGTTTGAAATCAATAGTATAAGAAGATGGCATTAAATGTAATCCTTGTGTGGCCAACATAAGTGCTTGTTCAGACTGATGTTTTCCTGGCAGTCCTGAAGTGCAGTTCTTCAGTAGCTGACAATTGTAAGGCCACTGATGTATTGCCCCTCTGCATTTAAATAGAATAGTTCAAAAACATATTTGGATCATCCGTTGCACAGGCTTTCATCACAAATGACAGTCACAATTCATGAGCACTGCTACGTCACTGCCATATAACATTACATCACCGCTGGACTATTGCACAGGACTCCCAAATAAGGATCTGCAGCTCCCACAGTTACAACAGGATGCAGCATTTTGCAATGGCCCTATAGTAAAGTGATGTGCACTGAAACATGTCCTTGTGTTGGATGTCAGCTAATCTATGCTCCTGTTTATTTCAAAATAATATCTACCACTATTTATACACTGCAATCAGGTTTCTTAAGTTCTTGATCAAACAGGCCAGCTCCATGGATGGAGTTGTTGGACTGGCTGCCATTATCCTGGCTGATCATATGCAATTGCTGCAGCCTTGTCAGGGTGTATCTATCTCTTTCTGCTTGATTTGCAAACAGAAAGCGATAGAATTTAAGGGAAAAGTGTTCCTTTTTTGCATATGCTAAAAAAACACAAATGTAATAACATTGTTTAAAATAGGATAAATAAAAAAGTCAAAAAATGTTCACCAATTAAAATAATTTCAGTATTGTAAATGCATTTTGTGTCCACTGATGTTAATACAACATATTTAGTGGTATATAATGTGATTTTTGTATAATGGCTCACAATGCTTTATTTATCTATGGTAGAAGCAGTAGAGTACTGCACTGTGTTAGCCATCAGTAAAAACAAGAAGTTTTGAATCAGGATGATACCATTTATTGGCTAACTTAACCTAAATCCTCTAACAATAACTCCAGTCATACAGGATTCAATTCTGATGAAGGTGGAATAGCCAAAAGCTTACTTTTATTTTTTAAGTTAGCCAATAAATGGTATCATCTTGATTCAAAACGTATTTATCTTATAAATAGATATACTGATGCTTATTTGGGGATGGCATGTTTAGCCCCCATAATTCAAAACATCTCTGGTATCTCAGACATTGAGAGAAACAGAATAGGTTTAAGTTTGTATCTAGGCATTATATAATATTGTTCTCTGCAGATTAAATTTTACAAAGCGGTCAACAGATTTGTTAATAATAATAAGCACAACTTGAAACACTTCATAATGCGTGGCCAAAATAATGCCTTGTGTATCCTTATCTAAAAAAGAAGGGACACTGTTGTGTTAATACACAAAGCAGTTTAGAGTTATTGTATTTTAATGTAAATATTGTAAAATATGTTCTTGTCATCCAAGATTGAAATATCTTCAGTCATGAAAAGGTTAAATAAAGTGAAGTCTTTCTCTTCACATCCCTCATGACTTTTACAGAAACCGACCTTTTGCATCATCAGAGGCCACAAAGAGGCCATAATTGTCAAGCAGAAGGCAGCTCTAGAATGAAAGCCAGCAAGTGCACCAGAATTAGTATTGGTTGGTCCCGCCCCCCTCCAAGGCCCCATTACAATTTAAGCATAGGGGTACTACAGTATATCTAGAGGTCTAGTAGCCTGATAGTACAAGAAGGCAGTAGTAGATCATGTAATTCTGTCCAGGGTATAGAACATTCATAAAAACTGGAGTTGTCAGGCCTGGATTTCCATCAGGGTTGCCATTAGCATCCCTAAAGCCTAACTGAAATAGCTCACCCGCACTTGTCTACAAGTATAGAGACACACACTATCAATTTTAATAACAGTTTCTTTAATGTAAAATTTATTTGTTGTTATATTGTGTCTATTAAAATATATATGTATCAAATAGTGAGCCCCGAGAGGCTGCTCCATTTACGCATTGGAAAGTCCCATAGTTTCCTCCTCCTCCCCTCCCACACGAGGGTAGATAAAAGACTGCCGTCCCCACCGTCGCATCACCTGACGAAGGCGTGGTTAACGCCGAAACGCGTCGTGACGTCAGATGGCATCCCCGCAACCGGGCTCCGCCCACCGCTTCCAGCTCCCCACCGGTGACATTGGCCCCCGCCACTCTGGCCAAGCGCGGGTGAGAGGAGAGGACTGCCGGCAGGCCTGACAGGCGCATGTACCAACTGATACACTGTGAGTGTAACTTAAAGCGTGTCATTTTTAGTAAAACATTTTTATTGCACTAGAGCTGCGCTCCTGTTTCTTTTGTATTTTTGCACAGACTCAATGGCACCACCCAGTATTTGGACCAGCACTCTTTTAAGCACCCTACCATTAGTGTGTGAAGACAGTGCAGGGCTGTTTCTTTTGTTTCAACATGGGCTGTAATGCCTGAGGTCACTCAAGAGAATAAAAGCAAAGTATGTTACTTAAATCATACTTTTTGTTATATAAATGCTGGCATGGTCTTTTTCTGCAATACAAAGAAAAGATAATATAAGCTTCAAAGCTAATACAGCAACCATAGAACCAATATTATTAGATATACGATTGCAGGGATATTCATGAAACATCATTTATTATGTTCTGGGATTATTTATATCACTCTCAGTCTAGCTTCTTGCATTTAACAGGTGTGTTCCTCATTTGCTATGCTACAGCTAAATCCCACTACACAAACATATTGCTGCGTTGCACAATGAAGCAAATAACAAAGGGCGTATATTTCTTATGTTACTTCACTCGTTTCTTGTTGCTGTGGAGACCAGGCATCCTCAGTTGCCATGGTAACAAAGCTGGTTCAGTAAAGGAGAAATGAGGGTGATCCTGGAGACTGATATCTCCATGACCACAGAGGCCAATGTGACTGGCAGAGTAATTTCTAAAAAGTACATATAGAGCTCTCACCAACACATCATTAGTAAGAGAGAGTATAGGGCACTTTAACCCAGCACTGCAATTAAAGCTTATTACGTTTTTTATTCAGAATCATCTTAGTTTGTTTTTTTCTTCTGATGTGCTTGGGTGCTGTCATCCACTAATAGGCAAATAGAAGCATTAGAAGGAAGAAAAAAATAATGACATGTGAGAAGATGAGCAGTTTAGAAAGAAAAATCAATCAAAAAAACCCCCCAGAAAATAAAGAGAGTGTGAACAGTACTTATTCAGCTAACCTGACACCAGT
This sequence comes from Hyperolius riggenbachi, assembly GCF_040937935.1. Lineage (NCBI taxonomy): Eukaryota > Metazoa > Chordata > Amphibia > Anura > Hyperoliidae > Hyperolius > Hyperolius riggenbachi. The sequence continues at coordinate 210,515,373 of NC_090649.1, read as the reverse complement.
GTACTGATCCCTGAACAATCAAGCAAAAAGTGATAACATAAGACTCAAGACGTGAATTGAAAAACATATTCAAATATCTAAATAATTAGCAGTGATTTGCTGATTTAATTTAATATGCAAGTAGTACTCAATAACACGCACGCACGCACGCACACATGCACACACACACCCTCCCCAAAGTGTTCCATGTACGGACAACTCATAATAGGTCCAAGGCAGCCCATACTTCATTTATGCACTGTAAGGAAGTAGTCTGCAACTCTGCACCGCTCATGAAATGTAAGCTCTTTTATTAAAGAGACTCTGTAACATGAAAAAGATCCCCTGGGGGGTACTCACCTCGGGTGGGGGAAGCCTCCGGATCCTAATGAGGCTTCCCACGCCGTTCTCTGTCCCACGGGGGTCTCGCTGCAGCCCTCTGAACAGCCGGCGACAGGCCCGACTGTAATTTCAATATTTACCTTTGCTGGCTCCAGCGGGGGCGCTGTGGCTGCTTTTCTCTCCGAACTACACGGAAATACCCGATCTCAGTCGGGTCCGCTCTACTGCGCAGGCGCCGGAAACTTGCGCCTGCGCAGTAGAGCAGACCCGACGGCGATCGGGTATTTCCGTGTAGTTCGGAGCCGACAGCCGTCAGAGCACTAGCGCAGGAGCCAGGAAGGTAAATATTATGTCACGGCTGCACGGAGGGCTGCAGCGAGACCCCCGTGGGACAGAGGACGGCGTGGGAAGCCTCATTAGGATCCGGAGGCTTCCCCCACCCGAGGTGAGTACCCCCCTGGGGATTTTTTGAGGTTACAGATCCTCTTTAATAAAGCATGCAGTAACAAGCAGTTTTAGAAAACATTACTTATTTGTAAAGCTGCACAATCACAGCTTTACAACGCGCAGCTTTACAGATAAGAACAAGGATTGTTCTCCGAAACAGCTTGTTACTGCATGCTTTGTTATTTTTTTATTTTTTTTTGCTCAACAAAACTTAGTTTATTGAGGTCGAAGTCAGATACAACAGTAGAACATCAGGGCTTTCATACATAGAGTATAAAATACAAAGTTACTTAGGCAGTTGCAAAACAGCAATTATCAAACATTTAACCTGATATTTGCCAAAATCTGATCCCTGATAAGATCAGGGTCAACATAATCATTTGTGGCAAGCCAGTTGCACCAAATTTTATCAAACTTTTCAGTAGAACCTCTATGCATGTAAGTCATTTTTTCTAATTTTAAGGAGGCATTTAGCTGCAATATCCACATATGTATGCTTTGTTATTTGATGAGTGATGTAAACTACCTCCCTGGAGTGAGAGTCAAGGTAAGTAACTCACCATCCTGGCCGCAAGAGACACAAGCGATCTGGCTTCCTCTTTGGCAACCTTGTTTTCATAGCTGCAGGACATCATTCATCATGTGACTCACCACAACCGGCAGTTTTCGTGATGACTGACAACGCAGCTATTGGAGTCCAGGAACCTAAAGATGAAGTCAGATCACGTGTGTCTCTCCCAGCCTGTATGGTGAGTTACTTACCTTGGCTCTCACTCCGTTGCGCTTTGCATAATGGGGGACTCTAGCTGCCTTCACTGGTGAAACCTCTGGCCACCTATACTGCAGGGTCGTCTGGTTACCAATACTGTTTGGGTCATATGGCAATATACAGGGGGGATCTGGCTATCTACACTGCAAGGGTCAGATGGCTACCTATACTGCGGGGGTCATCTGGATACTTATACTGGGGGGGCTACATTTGTGGGAAAGAAATCTGGCTACCTATATGGGAAGGGGACGCTTCATCTTGTCAGCTACAGTATACTGGGGGCAGTGTTGCCAACCACCCGTAAATTTACGGGCAGCCCGTAATTTTTGATACAAATTAAGCTGCCCATGAATTCCGTAAGGAATTCAGCAGCGTCCGTAAAAGGGCGGCCGCCCGCTCTGTTGCAGGAGGACAGCAGCGCAGTGGAGGGAGAGCTGTGAGCAGCGGTGGAGAAGGGGGGCAATCCCCCCCCCTTCTCTCACCTTAGTGCTCTCCCTCCCTCGCTGCCCCCTCCTGAACTAAGTGCTGAGTGAGTGGCGCTTGGCAGCGGGCGGGACTTACCTTCCGTCTCGCTCCAAGCGCCAGAAGTTCTGCTGCTCTGGTCTGGACCAGACCAGAGTAGCGGCAAATCATCCCACGCCCACGCCGGCGAAGTTCCGCTCGCTGCCACTGCCAGCCACTCGTCACTTAGTTCAGGAGGGGAGAGCGAGCCAGGGAGAGCACTAAGGTGAGAGAAGGGGGGGAAATTGCCCCCCTTCTCCGCCGCTGATGCCACAGCTCTCCCTCCACTGCGCTGCTCCCCTCCTGCTGGGGGGGGGGGGGGGGGTCACCTGGCTACCCATGGGCACATATAGCCCTGGCTACATCTACTGGGCACATATACCCCTGGCTACATCTACTGGGCACATATAACCCTGGCTACATCTACTGGGCACATATAACCCTGGCTACATATACTGGGGACATATAACCCTGGCTACCCATGGGCACATATACCTCGGGCTACATATACTGGGCACATATAACCCTGGCTACTTCTACTGGGCACATATAACCCTGGCTACTTCTACTGGGCACATATAACCCTGACTACATCTACTGCGCACATTTAACCCTGGCTACATCTACTGGGCACATATAACCCTGGCTACATCTACTGGGCACATATAACCCTGGCTACATCTACTGGGCACATATAACCCTGGCTACATCTACTGGGCACATATAACCCTGGCTACATATACTGGGGACATATAACCCTGGCTACATCTACTGGTCACATACAACCCTGGATACATCTACTGGGCACATATAACCCTGGCTACATATACTGGGCACATATAACCCTGCCTACATATACTGGGCACATATAACCCTGCCTACATATACTGGGCACATATACCTCTGGCTACATATATCTGCTGGCTACATATACTGAGGACACTGGCTGTTTGCCATTATGTGCATTTACTGGTAAAAAGCTGTCTCTTATGTGCATTTACTGGTGAAAAGCTGTCTCTTATGTGCATTTACTGGTGAAAAGCTGTCTCTTAGTATGTGCATTTACTGGTGAAAAGCTGTCTCTTAGTATGTGCATTTACTGGTGAAAAGCTGTCTCTTATGTGCATTTACTGGTGAAATGCTGTCTCTTATTATGTGCATTTACTGGTGCAAAGCTGTCTCTTATTATGTGCATTTACTGGTGAAAAGCTGTCTCTTATGTGCATTTACTGGTGAAAAGCTGTCTCTTATGTTCATTTACTGGTGAAAAGCTGTCTCTCATTACGTGCATTTACTGGTGAAAAGCTGTTTCTCATTACGTGCATTTACTGGTGAAAAGCTGTCTCTCATTACGTGCATTCACTGGTGAAAAGCTGTCTGTCATTACGTGCATTTACTGGTGAAAGGCTGTCTCTTATTATGTGCATTTACTGGTGAAAAGTGGTCTCTTATTATGTGCATTTACTGGTGAAAAGCTGTCTCTTATTATGTGCATTTACTGGTGAAAAGCTGTCTCATTACGTGCATTTACTGGTGAAAAGCTGTCTCTCATTACGTACATTTACTGGTGATAAGCTGTCTCTCATTACGTGCATTTACTGGTGAAAAGCTGTCTCTCATTACGTGTATTCACTGGTGAAAAGCTGTCTGTCATTACGTGCATTTACTGGTGAAAGGCTGTCTCTTATGTGCATTTACTGGTGAAACGCTGTCTCTCATTATGTGCATTTACTTGCCATGCCCACTTTAGTCGCCTCAAATTTCCTCGAACATGTTGCCCCCTACCCATTTGACTGCCCCCTCATATGTGCCAGTCTAGAACCGGCCCTGTACCCCTGCCTACATATACTGGGCACATATACCCCTGGCTAGTGCTACCTGTTCTGAGGACATCTCTCCCCCTGGCTACCTGTTCTGGGGACATCTATACCCCTGGCCACCTATTCTGGGGACACCTATAGACCTGGGGCTACCTATTTTTGGGGAACCACTGCTGTCCGCTTAAATGTATTTTGGGGAACTGCTGCCAGATTATGTGTATGTTGGGGGAATCGCTGCTGCCAGATTACATCTATTTTTTGGGAACCACTGCCATATTATCTGTATTTTGGAAGAACCTCTGCCAGATTACGTGGATTTTTGGTGAAATACTGTAAGATTACATGTATTTTGGGAGAAGAGGGGGAAACACTATGGCAGAGCTCAAACTTCCCTGGCAGACCTTTCACAGCAATATTAAAATCATGTATATTTGGCCCCACCCATGACCACGCCCACATTTTGTTGCGTGGTCACGCCCATTTTTCCTACACGCAGCGCAGGGGATTTTGTCGGTAAAAAAAAAATCTTTTGTCAGTAAATTTTTAGGTATTTGTCAGTAAAAAAAATAACGTGAAAGGTTGGCAACACTGATTGGGGGTGGGGCTACATCTGACCACCTGTAATGCAGTGACCATCTGCATCTGTCTAGCTATGCCGGGAGACATCTGGCTGCATATATTTTTTGGGGGGGGGGAGGGGGGGGCTATATCTGGCTACCTATACTGCAGCAGGGGTCATCTGACTGCCTATACTGAGGGGTGCTACATCTAGCTACCTGTACTGGGGACTACCAAATACTGGGGGGCAACTCTGGCTACCACGTCATAACTGCATGCTCGAGTCCAGGGGAAATCAGCGGATCATTCAGAAACAGCCTTATCAGTCTGCAGACAGACTGTACACACGCACTACTGTCGGGAGAACGACCGCCCAGCGGGAGGGTCTGACGGACCCGTCGTTCTCTTCAGTAGTGCGTGTGTACGCACCTTAAGGCAGCAACAATAGAAGCTCTTAACCTGCCTGGCGTTCTATTAAGATCGCCAGGCAGGCTGCGGGAGGGTTTTTTTTTAATAAAAAAAAAACTATTTCATGCAGCCAACTGAAAGTTGGCTGCATGAAAGCCCACTAGAGGGCGCTCCGGAGGCGTTCTTCCGATCGCCTCCGGCGCCCAGAATAAACAAGGAAGGCCGCAATGAGCGGCCTTCCTTGTTTTGCTTACATCGTCGCCATAGCGACGAGCGGAGTGACGTCATCGACGTCAGCCGACGTCCTGACGTCAGCCGCCTCCGATCCAGCCCTTAGCGCTGGCCGGAACTTTTTGTTCCGGCTACGCTGGGCTCAGGCGGCTGGGGGGACCCTCTTTCGCCGCTGCTCGCGGCGGATCGCCGCAGAGCGGCGGCGATCAGGCAGCACACGCGGCTGGCAAAGTGCCGGCTGCGTGTGCTGCTTTTTATTTCAGCCAAATCGGCCCAGCAGGGCCTGAGCGGCAGGCTCCGGCGGTACTGGACGAGCTGAGCTCGTCCAGACCGCCCAGCAGGTTAATTAAATTAGCTGGCTTTAAAACAGTATACAATGAACATGATACATTACAGTAATATTACATTTTACAATACATAGCATAGTAATATAGGTTTTGCCACACCCCTCCCCCTATCGTTCCATGGACCACCAGGTGACCCCTTTGTAGGGCAAACTCCTGGGATCCATGCATACCAAATGATATGTCCCTTTTGTCTTAAGTATTTCTCCTGAATCTAGGTGGGAGTTCATAAGTGTTTTTTCTGGGCTTTGCATATGCCAAGTTCACTCTTACTCGACATCCACTTAAAATTTGTACATTCAGTCCAGCTACTGCCCTGGCTGCATCAATGTGATTCTCAAACTCCACAAATGCAAATCCAGGAGGATTCTGTGCTATCCAGACATGCCGTACAGGTCAATAGCAGCTAAAGGCTTGCCTTAATTCCAGTTTGTTGCCTTTGCTTCCCAAATTGCCAATATAAACTCTTGGGTTTGTCCACTCAGCATTAGAAGAGGAAACACAGCTAAGGGGCCCATACACCTAACGATTTTCCCGCCGAATTAAGGCCGTTTTGATCACAGTGATCGAAACGGCCGTGAAATCGCCGCGCACACAGCTGACAGAACGATAAATTTCCGTCCGAAATCCATCGTTCCTGCCGACTCCCGTCGATCCATCCATGCGGAAGATTTTTCTCGATCGCCGGCGGGTCGGGAGTGCGTCGATAGCGGCGTTCGAATGCCCGACGACCAACGCAATACAGCGGAGATGCATTACCTGCTCCGCCGGCGCGAGTCCCCGCTGTCACCTCCCGGCTGGCATCTTTTCCGCATCATGGCATCCGGCATAACTTCCTGTGTCACTGCAGTGACAGCGGAAGTACAAATAGAGGGCGCTCTATTTGAACTTCCGCTGTCACCGGAGTGACAGAAAGTTATACGCGGATGCCGGATGTGTGATGCGGAAGGTGATGGGAGAAGATGCCAGCCGGGAGCCGATGCAGAGAAGATGCCGGGACCAGGCGGAGAAGAAGACAGCGGTGGACCAGGGGACTCGCGCTGGCCGGAACAGGTAATGTATGCATGGGGAGGGGGAGGGGGGGGCAGCGGCGGCAGCTCCACAGATTGTGATCGGTTTCAGGCTGAAATCGATTCACAATCTGTTTGCAGTAAGGTGACCATACGATCCCTCTCTGATCAGATTCGATCAGAGAGGGATCTATCTTTTGGTCGAATCTGATGGCAAATCGACCAGTGTATGGCCACCTTTAGACATGTTTGAAACCACATTATACACATCGATACAGTTAACTTCTAAGGTTTCCTTTCTTGTCACTGCAGTTCTCAAAGGAGGGGCTGGGGCAGGGGCACCAGTGCGTGTTAAGCTGCATCTTAGGTTGCCCACATCGTTTCCTAATAACACCGCAGCCGGTAATTTGTCCATTACTCCAACAGTCTTCAGAACCGGCCCTTGCCCCCAGTCCAAAGTGATTTCAGCCATAGGAATGTCTTTTCTTATTCCGCCTGGTAAAATAACTTTGGCACATCTCCCAGGTAGCATGCACCTCGCGGTAATAACATCTGGTTCTACAAGTGTAATAAATGCCCCAGAATCCATAAATCCTGCCACTAGTTTCCCATTAACTCTCACAGGAATTATATGATTCAGCATCTTTGCTTGGTCATCCCAGTTGGTAAGTGACAAAACATACTCCTCTGGTGTAATTGTAGGTTTTATACAGGAGGAGTGTTCGAAGCAACTGCTGTTATCCTCCTGCCATCAGCAGAACGAGGAGACAGGGCAGTTCTGTTGCCTCTGATGACCTGTGGACATGAAGCTTGCAGGTGGGTTGATGAGCCACATCTGTTACAAGCTTTTACAGAAGTTCCTCTGGAGACGCTGGTCATCTGAGGAGTTACTAGATGATCTCCAATAGCTGTGTTTCCTCCTGCCTTTCTTCCTACAGGCAGACTTCCAGGTGGCTTTCCCTTATTGTAGTGTGCTCTTGACTCCAGAAAAGTATCAGCCAGCCTTGCCGCCTGTTCGATGGTCTCTGGTCTCCGGTCCAGCACCCATTCCTGAATGTTTTGGCTACAGTGATCCAGGAATTGTTCAGTCAGGCATAGCTGTCTCAGTCCTTCCCAGGAGATTGCGCTGCTTCCCTGGACCCATTTATCAAAAGCACGAATCAACTTAATGCTGTATTATAAATGACTCTCCTCATGGTCCTTAAAGAGAACCCGAGGTGGGTTTGAAGATTATTATCTGCATACAGAGGCTGGATCTGCCTATACAGCCCAGCCTCTGTTGCTATCCCAAACCCCCCTAAGGTCCCCCTGCACTCTGCAATCCCTCATAAATCACAGCCACGCTGCTGACAAACAGCTTGTCAGAGCTGGCTGTGTTTATCTCTATAGTGTCAGTCTGCTGCTCTCCCCGCCTCCTGCAGAACACCAGTCCCCGCCTGCATCCCTTCCCTCCCTGCTCATTGGAGGGAAGGGACGGGGGCAGGGACTGGAGCTATGCAGGAGGTGGGGGAGCAGCTGAGACTGACACTACAGATGTAAACACAGCCGCACAGCACGGCTGTGATTTATGAGGGATTGCAGAGTGCAGGGGGACATTAGTGGGGTTTGGGATAGCAACAGAGGCTGGGCTGTATAGGCAGATCCAGCCTCTGTATGCAGATAACATTCTTTAAACACACCTCGGGTTCTCTTTAACCATAGATCGGAACATATGTCTATGAGTCCCTGGTGTGATGGCATACCGTTCCAGTAAAGCCTGCTTTACCTCCTGGTAATCGGATCGCAGTTCACAAGGGAGAGCCCTATAGGTGTCACTAGCCCTTCCTGTTAGTTTGCCTGCCAAAATCTTCGTCCATTCTTCCTCTGGGATCTGGTGGTCTCTGCACATGATTTTGAAAGTCTCCAGATAAGCTTTGATTCCTTCTTTTCCCTCTTCAAAAGTCGGGAAAGCCGCATAGGTCAGCTTAATAAGTGGTCTTGCTCCATTCGATGCTTGTCCCTCAGACTCTTGCAGAGTGCATGATTCCTCATGCAGAAGATCTTCTTTTACTAATTTTAGCAATTCTAATATTTCAGCTGCTGTCCCCCAGCATGGCTAGTTGTCTTTGAAAAACATCTTCTACTTGACCACAGAAAGACTGGGCAGCTGTTTTGGCTGGTTGCTGACTACCTCTCACTGGGTGCACTAGATGGAAGATTCCCAGTCCTCTCTGGTTCAAACCAGTACAGCATAAAACGTATTAACTCGCCCTTCGGCTTTCCTTCTGGAATGAGTCCCCGGGAACGGCACAATTTCCTCAATGTGGCAACAGATAGTAGCTCCAACTCTTCTTGCTGCATGTTGCTCAGTGCAAGGTCCCACCGCTGCTCACCAGAATGTGACGAGAAGAGTATCCGTAAACCCAGGGCCGGCCCGCTCATGAGGCGGGGTGAAACATTTGCCTCAGGCGGCATTTCTGGGGGGCGGCACTCGCCTGTCTATGGGTACGGGGGGCCGCCCGCCGAGCTGGAGGGGTAGCGGGCAGAAAGGGGGTATTGGGCCTAGCGGTGGGGAGGGGGGTCGGACCCCCGCCTCTCTCGCCTGGGTCCCCCGATCTGCGCTCCCCTCCAGCCTTAAAAAGTGAAGTACCAGCTCTATGATTAAGAGGCAACGGGTGGGGATCACTCACCTTTTCCGCGTTCCATCGTGCGCTTCACTGACGTCACTTCCTGCAACGCCGCCCACTGTATTGTAAGTTTTTTTTTCTAATTTTGCCTCGGGCGGCAAAAAGTCTAGGGCCGGCCCTGCGTAAACCACAAACAAACCTATAGTTCGAAGATATCTCCTTTATCCCATCCCAAGCAGTAGAAAGAACTCCATTTCACACAATAGTCAAAATCCAAAACTCCATCAACGAATATACAGCTGCTCACTCACAAGTCCAGCACAATTCTGACCTAAGCACAGCCATCTGGCTTGTGAAGCTTCCAGCAAAGCCTAGATTACAGTAGGTTTTATTTGAGGCTCCTGAATTTTCCAGCACGGCCATTGTTTCAGTAAGTAAACAAGTCCATAGACAACTCAGCAGGTATCACCTGCAGCTATCTAATGCTGGGAATACACCATACAATTTTCTGTTAGATTTACCTGCCAGATAGATAAAGTTCAACATGTTGGAAATGTATCTATCTTACCATCTAACTGCCGAGCAATTAGGCATTGTTCTACTCAGCAGGAGATAAACAGAAGACAATGCACCAGAGATAACGAGCATTCTCTACAGAAAATAATCTAATTATGAATCTAACAGAAAATCTAACAGAAAAATCTAATGGTGCGTACACACGCACTACAGCAATCAGCTGAGCGGATCGTTCAGGAAAAGCCTTATCAGTCCGTCGACAGTACGTACACACGCACTACAGTCTGCTGAAAGTCCGCCCAGTGGGAGGGTCCGACGGACCCGTCGTTGGCTTCTGTAGTGCGTGTGTACGCACCTTAACAGAAAATGGTATGGTGTATTCCCAGCATTAGGGCCAGTTCAAACTTATAATCGCAGAACGCCGGCGATTACCGCCGGCATTTTGCGGGAGTGATTTTCCCGCGATTAGCGCGGAAAAATCACTGGACACTGCGGCGGTTTTGGAGCGATCGCTAACCGCAACCGCGGCAGTGAGAACACTGCCACTTGCTACATTGTGTAGCGTTTTTTGCAGATCCGCTAGCGGTTTGCCGTGAGCGGGAATCGCGTGATTCCCGCTCAGGTGAGAATGGGCCCTAAGGCAGTGACAATAGAAACTCTAAATCAAATTAGCTGGCCTCAAAAAACAGTTTACAATGAACATGATACATTACAGTAACATTACATTTTACAATACATAGCATAGTAATATAGGTTTTGCCACACTATCTACTTCACATAAACTAACTGGTAGTCTAATAATGTGTCGTGCAACAAGCAATCTTATCAGTTAGCTGTAGTGAACTGTGAATATGCTTTAGAATAGCATTAAATCTTATGTTAGTGTCATACCACTTTAATCTGACCTAGCTTCTTTGCAGTGTGTTGGCAAAACAACTCTGAGCAATGGAAGCGCACCTTACAACTTACAGGGCTTGAAGGATTTTCTACCAACATCCTGGTACCAGATCGCAGGACACCAGAGGTATCATGGAGTCCATGCCTCGACGAGTCAGAAATGTTTTGGTGGCACAAGGAGAACGTACACAATATTAGCAGTAAGCTACAGTGCACTAAGTGTTCTGACACCTTTCTCTCCTTGCCAGCATTACGTTTCTCATCAATTTGTGCTACAGTATCTCTTCTGTGGGCTTGCACCCAACACACATTAATCAGATTCCAGTCCCTGCAACACGATCATGGATTGTCCCTTATTGGACCATTTTTGTTATGTATTAGCCAATGCATACTGGGAACACCCCATAGCTCATGTTTACGAGATGCTGTGACCTAGTCATCTAGCCATTGTAACCTAGTTTTTTGTCAAAGTTGCTCAAATCCTTACGCTTGACTATTTTACCTGCTTCCAACATCACCATTAAGAAAATTATTCCATGAAAATCATAGGTAAGTTTTGTTTAAAAGGAACAAAAACTTGTGACTACACATTCAACAACAATTCCTGGATCAACATTCCACTATGTTGGCAGCCTTGGCTTCCTTATGTTGACAATCCTGGTCTGTAACCTCCAGTTCTTTCACCTTAAACACTGCATTGCACTATACGCTATTATTATAAATTGTGTTCTGCCTTGGGTTTTTATTAATATATTACTTATAGTGAAGATATATATCTGGATCCTTGTGTCCATATTCTGTGACTGTTACTTATTTGTCTGCTATTTGACTTGTATCTCATGATTTTCCTCAGTGGGGTGATTATTTGCTCTCTGATATTTGTAAAATTACTTTGTCAATAAAAACTTTTTGAGACTAACATTCCAGTATTTTTTTTTGTACAAAAAAAGGCAACCCTCTATATGTTGTACATTTTAAAATGGAATTGGATGTTTTCTTAGATGATCTACTGTATCTGCTAGAACTAGCTCAGATAGTTTGACAGCTGCCAGGTAATCCTTTTTCTTTTTCTTCAGTTTCCAGGGATGCCATTGAGTCTTTTGTGGCAAATATTAAAAAGTTAACACCTTTTCACTGTTATCTGTATGTATGGAGAACAGAAGTCCTCCAGGCTTCTTATTAACCTAGGAGACTATTTGTGCACCATTTCCAGAATATCTTCTATGTCAGTGATGTCCACTGCCAAGCCTTTACCAGTTGCCACATGATGTTCTTTAAAGAACTTAATCGCATGCGGCCCCTTAGCTGCCCAAAATAGGTTTGCCACTCATAAGATCTACCCCTGCTTTTTCCCATGGTAGCTCCACTCCAGTATGACACACTGTACATTGCGTGCGACACTCAAGAAAACATGGAAGTCCGTTGACTTCCATGATACCGTTTACAGTAGATAAAGTGTTCCTGTGTGTTGTGATGTGACGTGCCTGGGAACGCTTTATCCCACAACACAACTGATTTTTTTTGTCAAGTTAAATAATGCTAATGGCGCTGATTCATGACCAAAATGTAACCCTCCACCACGCATGCCCTGTGGCGCAACACCTGCATGAAATCACGTTCGGTAACGCATTACCAAGTGTTTAATTTAGCTAGCTCAGCCTCCTAGCAAACTCCACAACCATCATATGGCCCTTGGTCTGAAAAGTTTGGACAACCCTGCTCTATGTGAATTAGTGCCCAAAATTGAACTGCATACTACTCAAGGTATAGTTACTGTAAATGTTTTGTCTGTGCGCAAAACTATCTTTCTCCCTTAAAAGCAAAAATCTTGCTTCTTTGAGTCTGCAGATTCACGCTGTCAGAGTAGCGTCTGGTAATATTGTTACCCCAGACAAGGAACCTTTTGTACCCCAAATCTTCTGAATTGGAAGATCATAGCCTACATTAATTAGTTTTTCAGGTACCTGCAACAAATTGACAGATTATATTCAGAAATGTTCTTGTTATTTAAAAATAAATCCACACAAACAAATGATACACAAATTAACAAGGGAAATATGCCTCACTGGCCCAAACACATTGAACTCATAACTAAATGTATAAAAGCATAATATGTTATGTATAGCTTTCACCTTTACAGATTAGAATAGTGTCCTGGGAACCCATCAGCATTCCATTAATACAGACTAAATAAAAAACAATTACAGCTTAATTAGCACATTAATACTACCTGCCCAATAACTGTTATGTTATACAGGCCTCCTATGTTAAGGTATCAGCAGTGCCCATTTGGGAATTAAAATGACCATCCATCTATTGCAGTTGTGTATAAAATTCCATAAAGCACAGTATTCCAAGAATAGCTCTGTGGAGCCCGCTTCCGGTGGTTGTCACCCTAGGCATTTGCTTTAATTCCCTATGCCTTAAAACAGCCCTGGACACTATATTCTGTTATGGTACAGACTAACCAGCAAGCACATGGTGAACCAGAACTCATTGGAGTGTGTGAGGGGCTACAATGGTCCTAAAAGCCCCCTTACTAAAGTACTAAGTAAAACAAGAGTTTGCTTTTTGCAGTGATGCACTGGGAGACATCTCAAGCTCACTCCAACCTTCAACATTCTGTTATGGATCCTATAATCTACACATGCACCCAGATCTTACTGTCATCCCCCCACCCCTTAAATGAAATATGGTGTGCAAGATATCTGCTTCGACATTCAATCTCATGTAACATGCAATCATCCAATTGTTCTACAAGAAATATCAATTAACACATAGGATGTATTTTAAACATTTGTAATTCAGTCTTCGCAAAAATGTAAAGACATTGGAAATTAAGAAAGCCAGATACTTACCTAAGGAGAGGAAAGGCTCTGGGTCCTAATGAGCCTCTCCTCTCCTGGTGCCAGTACCAGCGCAGAATCCCCCCGTAGCACCATTCAAACAAATGCTGCTGTCTCTGCCACAGAAGGCAGGCTACGGGTGTCTTTGGGAGCCCGAGAGCTCCTGAAGACGGGCCACTCCAAACTGCGCACGCGTGAGCGCCCTCTCTCATGCACTCGCGCGTGCACAGTATGGAGCCGCCTGTCTTCGGCAGGACTCGGCTCCTGAAGACTTCCGGGGTCCCCTGCAGTGGGGGATTCAAACGGGGAAGCTAGCGCTGCACCGAGGGCCCTGGCAGAGGAGGGGAAGGCTCATTAGGACCCAGAGCCTTCCCTCTCCTTAGGTAAGCATCTGTTTTTTTTTTTGTTTTTTTTAATCTCCATTCCAAATGACTTTAACAGCAAAGCACAAAAGAAAATAATGGAAAAACAATACATTTGGATTTCATCTCTACCCTGTAAACAATCAGAACTGCTTATAGTAAATTTAGCTCCAAGCAGAGATACCTGGTTACACTGCATGAAGAATTCTTGTAAGGTGCTTTTAGTACCTCTCTAAGGGCTGGTGCACACCGAGCGGCTTTTTGGGCGTTTTCAGATCCGCTTGCGGCTGCGGATCTGCTTGGTCAATGTATCTCAATGGGGTGGTGCACACCAGAGCGGGGGGCGTTTTGCAGAAACGAAAAATGCCTGGGTGAGGCATTTTTTGGATTGCGGGTGCGTTTCTGCCTCAATGTTAAGTATAGGAAAAACGCAAACCGCTCTGAAAAACGGCACTTCAGAGCGGTTTTGCAGGCGTTTTTGTTACAGAAGCTGTTCAGTAACAGCTTTACTGTAACAATATATGAAATCTACTATACTGAAAACCGCAGCAGCAATCCGCAAAACGCTAGCAAACCGCCTCATAAAAATAAAAAAAAGCGTTTAAAAATCTGCTAGCGTTTTGCGGATCTGCTAGCGGGTTTTGGTGTGCACCAGCCCTAAATCACTGTTCAGATCTGTGTAAGGTAACCGATCTCAGTGAATCTATGTACAGCACTAGATTTCAGTGTATTTCTATAGACAACCAGGTCACATTTCAGTAAAACAAAATGCTTTACCCCTTTACCCTGCCTTATCTTAACCACTTAAGTACCAGCAGTCTCTGCCCCCTTAAGGACCAGAGACCGCTGGTACAATACTGACGGAATCCTGACGAATCACAGCGTATACCCACCGCAACCGCCGTCACCGCCGCACGCCGTGATCCTACTGACATAGACTCTGCTGTCTCTATGACGGCAGAGTCATGTGAGCTGGTCAGGAGCCGCTTTCATTGGCTCCTGACCCTGTCCATCAATGTAAGCCAATGGGAGCGGCTTACATTGATAGACACGGCCAGGAGCAAATGAAATCAGCTCCTGACCGGCTCACATGGCTCTGCCGTCATAGAGACAGGTAGAGCCAGTGAGCTGCGTCAGGAGATGTCGGGTTTGAGCTGCACGATTGGCGGGGAGTGATGGAAACGGCGGATGCATGCTGTGGCGGTGATTGAAATCTAGTCCTGCCAGCCAGGAGCCCACCAAAACAGGGCGTAGATTTCAATCACGTGGTCCTAAAGTAGTTAAACTGTAAATGTAGTACAGGCTTTAGAGTTTCTGATATACAATAATTCAAAATGGTTTCTGCCGTGACAAAAAAACAAAACAAAAAAAAAAAACAAACAAACAAAAAAAGCCATCAAATTGCTTTGACTGGAGTCTGACTGAATCAGCAATGAGACCATAGCTTGTAGCTGCAGTTGACCGCCTACCACTAGAGGGAGCAGCCGTAAGGTGCGTACAAACGCACAACAAAAGGAAACGACGGGTCTGCCGGACCCGTCGTTTCCTTTTGTAGTGCGTGTATGCACCTTTACAAGTCCAGCTAACGGATCCATAACATCTGTGCACCTATAAATCACAAAAGCACAGTTACAATTGAAAACTTAAAGGGAACCTAAACTGAGAAGGATATGGATTTTTCCTTTTAAAATAATACCAGTTGCCTGACTCTCCTGCTGTTCCTGTGTCTCTAATACTTTTAACCACAGCCCCTAAACAAGCATGCAGATCAGGTGCTCTGACTGAAGTCAGACTGGATTAGCTTCATGCTTGTTTCAGATGTGTAATTCAGCCACTACTGCAGCCAAAGAGATCAGACTGCCAGGCAACTGGTATTGTTGAAAAGGAAATAACCATATCCCTCTCAGTTTAGGTTCCCTTTAAGGCCTGGGAACCATTACTGAGCGCAAAGCGCTATCGTAATTGCTAGAAATTTGTGGTAGCGTTTTGCAAGTGATTTTGGGGGCGATTTCCCTGCTCCTATACAATACATTAGAATGAAAACGCTCCCAAAATGCTGCATGTCCTGCGATTGCGATATGCCTAATCACAATCGCTCTATCAGTCCCATCCATTTACATTGGCAGAGAGTTTAGGGAAATCGCTAGCGACTGAAAGCGAATCCCTAAACACTAAAAAAAAAAACATTCTAGTGGGTTCCAGCCCTCAATTGAGGGCTGAAACCCACTAGAGTGGGATTTTTTTTTTGAGCATTTAGGGATCACTTTCAATCGCTAGTGATTTCCTTAAACCCTCTATCAATGTAAATGGATGGGACTGATTTCACTAGAGTGATTGAATTTAGGCAAGTTGCACGACATGCAACATTTTAGGAGCATTTCCACTCTAATGTATTGTATAGGAGCAGGGAAATCGCCCCCAAAATCACTTGCAAAGAGCTACCACAAATCGCCAGAGATTGTGATAGTGCTTTGTAGTGGGTCCCAGGCCTAAGAGTTATGAAGTCGTACACTAGCCCTCTGCTGGAGAACTACCTCGTCACATGACATCAGTGGAAAACATGATTTAAATATGCTTAGCAAGGGAGCACTCATAAATGACAATTTCCTGCAAGACCATTTAGCATGTGTGCATTCACCACCATGATGGCCAAACTGTGATACATCCTGCCATAATAGCAGCATGGGAGAAGGGAGATGACACTTTCAATTATTTCCTACAACTTCATAACTATCTTGTCATGGCTGTTATGTTCAAAATGTAGCTTCACTATTTAGGCTGCTTTCACAGTGGGACGTTACAGGCGCACGTTAGTGCAGCCTGTAACACAGCCCACCGCACAGCAATGAACAATCAATGGGCTGTCGTTGCGTTACATTGTAACGCAGCACGTTCAAACAAAGTGCTGCATGCTGTGCGTTATACGCGGCTAAGCCGCGTTAGACTGTTTGCACATGCTCAGTAATGTTGGAGGAGGAGGTCTCCCCTCCTCCTCCGCGCCAGCCACATGGCTAATTAATATTCACTGCACTCAGTGACGTGCAGTGTTTACTTCCCGGCGCGGCCGCTCTGTGCGGCGATTGGCCGGCGGGACCACGTCGTCTCCACATCGCATGGCACAAAAAAGGCGCACCAAGAGCTGCATAACGCGGCTCTTGGTTACGTCCTCCTATGACACCACCAGGCATGCGTTAGGGGCACGTTATGCGACCTATAACGTCCCCTAAAACGCAACATCCTGGTGGGAAAGAAGCCTAAGTGTTTTACTAACTTACATAACCAAGCAGGCTGGAGCGCTTTTACTTCTATGCCTTCATGACCAATATTACCCCGCTGTTGGCTATCAGAAGACATGAGGGGATAAATGCACATTAACTACTTACTGCACCAGGTGCAGTATAATCACATCCTGGGAAACTTCATTTGAAGTCCCAGGGACGTGAAAATTAGTCAATGGCGGCTGCCGCTACCGTTACCGCCGGTTAGCGGGGACCTGAATGAATAGGACCCTCAAGTTTTACATAATGAATTCTACTTTAACTAAAGCCTTCACATAGCTTCACAAAGCGGTTTGTATTTTAAAAAAATGAAATTCAAAACAAAGAGTTTCTTACTTCAGATTTTATAAATTTACTCCACTGTAGTGAAAAAGAAAGTTTAAATTTGTTGGAGCAAATCTGTGGAAATGAGACATCCTTCTGTCAGGCAGCTGCAAGGGAGGTGACAGCCAGGGCGGGCAGTGAGTGCAGCATGCTATTACCATTTGAAACACAGTGACAGGAGGTGGACATATACTATAATAAGCAGAGGGCATGTTAGCGGATTGTGCATGCTGTAATTCTTGCTGTGAGCTCAGCAATGATGCTGCACTATGAGTCTGCAATACTCACATTTAGAACTTTTATATGACAAAATCTTTTCCAATTATGGCATGGCATTTAAAGATTCCACGTTTAATGCATTACACATGCCTGCTGATCTCATGGAGAGTATGCTAGATGGAATGAATACAGTAAAAGCATAAAATGTTGTGGGGGTGTCTTGGCACCCTATGGAAAAAGGTACAGGAGACAAAAACGGGAGCCCAGTAGTGCAATATGTCAGTAGTTAATGTTGAAGAAAAATAAAGTGAAATACTACTCACAAAGGTGGGTTGCACTAGGCAACCGACCGCAAGAAGCAGGTGGCCGACTCCACTCGGGGTGGTCCCCAATGGACCTCGATATGGTCGCTCTCTTGACGAAAAAGGAAACAGATGGCTACCGTGGTAGTAACCACGGGTGTTCTGTTACCACCCCTCGTACAGGCTGTGTACGGGGGTATACTATGCACATTGGAAGAAAGAGGCGCCCTGGTTGGATAAAAACTTCTAAAAACAGTTTAAAAATGAAAAGAAGATGAGGTGTCTTACCTCAATGACAAAATCTTTGTATAGGGAGGCTCCCTATGCTGATCGACACTTGTCATTTGGCACTTTGATTGGCCTGAGGAAGCGGGCTCAGACCCGCAAAACGCGTTGCCTGTGCTAAATTAAAAATCTTTTGTTTATTTACAAAGAATTCGTCATTGAGGTAAGACACCTCATCTTCTTTTCGTTTTTAAACTGTTTTTAGAAGTTTTTATCCAACCAGGGCGCCTCTTTCTTCCAATGTGCACAATAAAAGCATGTTAACTACAGTGGTGTGAAAAACTATTTGCCCCCTTCCTGATTTCTTATTCTTTTGCATGTTTGTCAAAAACCGTTAACTATTAGTCAAAGATAACATAATTGAACACAAAATGCAGTATTACATGATGGTTTTTATTATTTAATGAAAAAAAACCTCAAAATCTACATAGCCCTGTGTGAAAAAGTGATTGCCCCCTTGTTAAAAAATAACTTAACTGTGGTTTATCACACCTGAGTTCAATTTCTGTAGTCACCCCCAGGCCTGATTACTGCCACACCTGTTTCAATCAAGAAATCACTTAAATAAGAGCTATCTGACACAGAGAAGTAGACCAAAAGCACCTCAAAAGCTAGACATCATGCCAAGATCCAAAGAAATTCAGGAACAAATGAGAACAAAAGTACTGTAATTGAGATCTATCAGTCTGGTAAAGGTTATAAAGCCATTTCTAAAGCTTTGGGACTCCAGCAAACCACAGTGAGAGCCATTATCTACAAATGGCAAAAACATGGAACAGTGATGAACCTTCCCAGGAGTGACCGGCCGACCAAAATTACCCCAAGAGCGTAGAGAAAACTCATCCGAGAGGCCACAAAAGACCCCAGGACAACATCTAAAGAACTGCAGGCTTCACTTGCCTCAATTAAGGTCAGTGTTCACGACTCCACCATAAGAAAGAGACTGGGCAAAAACGTCCTGCATGGCAGATATCCAAGGCGCAAACCACTTTTAAGCAAAAAGAACATTAAGGCTCGTCTCAATTTTGCAAAAAAAATATCTCAATGATTGCCAAGACTTTTGGGAAAATACCTTGTGGACTGACGAGAC
Organism: Hyperolius riggenbachi; assembly: GCF_040937935.1. Taxonomy (NCBI): domain Eukaryota; kingdom Metazoa; phylum Chordata; class Amphibia; order Anura; family Hyperoliidae; genus Hyperolius; species Hyperolius riggenbachi. The sequence continues at coordinate 210,496,239 of NC_090649.1, read as the reverse complement.
AAAAGTTGAACTTTTTGGAAGGTGCGTGTCCCGTTACATCTGGCGAAGAAGTAACACAGCACTTCGGCAAAAGAACATCATAAAAGTAAAATATGGTGGTGGTAGTGTGATGGTCTGGGGTTGTTTTGCTGCTTCAGGACCTGGAAGGCTTGCTGTGATAGATGGAACCATGAATTCTACTGTCTACCAAAAAATCCTGAAGGAGAATGTCCGGCCATCTGTTCGTCAACTCAAGCTGAAGCGATCTTGGGTGCTGCAGCAGGACAATGACCCAAAACACACTAGAAAATCCACCTCTGAATGGCTGAAGAAAAACAAAATGAAGACTTTGGAGTGACCTAGTCAAAGTCCTGACCTGAATCCTATTGAGATGTTGTGGTATGACCTTAAAAAGGCGGTTCATGCTAGAAAACCCTCAAATAAAGCTGAATTACAACAATTCTGCAAAGATGAGTGGGCCAAAATTCCTCCAGAGCGCTGTAAAGGACTCGTTGCAAGTTATCGCAAACGCTTGATTGCAGTTATTACTGCTAAGGGTGGCCCAACCAGTTATTAGGTTCAGGGGGCAATTTCTTTTTCACACAGGGCCATGTAGGTTTTGAGGTTTTTTTCTCACTAAATAATAAAAACCATCATTTAAAACTGCATTTTGTGTTCAATTATGATATCTTTGACTAATAGTTAACGGTTTTTGATGAGCAGAAACATTTAAGTGTGACAAACATGCAAAAGAATAAGAAATCAGGAAGGGGGCAAATAGTTTTTCACACCACTGTATATCAGATACGCCCTGGCTGTCATGCTGAGATTTGAACTTTAGTCCTACGAGTCACACACCTGCAACAAGCATGCAGCCAGTGGAGGTAGACCAAAGTCAAAGCATCTGATCTGCATGCTCCTTCTGGGCCAGTGACTTAGGTCTGGGACCCACTAGAGGCCGCAGTAGCAATTCACAGAAATACTGCAATCTTCTCTGCGTTTCCTGGGATTTAGCCCTCTTAAAGAGACACTGAAGTGTCATTTTTTACCTTATTTTCATATGCAGCCAACTTCAGCATTAAATTCAAAGCGGATTCACTGCATTCCCGCAGCAGAACAAGTTATTTATGCCCAAGAAATAGCTCAGCAAAGTTCCATGACTTTTCAAGTGCCAGATTTTGCTGTCTGCGAGAGGCAGAGCTGTGCGCAGTTGCTCTGCCTTTTCTCCAGTCAATTTCTGCCTCTCCCCACCCCTCTATAGTCTTCGTTCACTGAGAGGGGCACGGAAAGGCGGAGATTGACTGAAGAAAAGGCAGAGCTACTGCGCACAGCTCTGCCTCTTTCAGGAAGAAAAATTCTGCTACCTGTGGAACTTTGCTGGGCTATTGTTTGAGCATAAATAACTTGTTCTGCCGCGAGAATGCGGTGAATCCCCTTGGAATTTAATGCTGAAGCTGGCTGCATACAAAAATTAGGTAAAAAAAAAAAGACTTCGGTGTCTCTTTAAAGTTGCAGAGATTGTTTCTTGAAACACTGACTATTTGACCGGAAGAAGCAGTTCATGGATGCCTTAGTCCATCTGAAAATGTAAAACCGAGGGGGGGGGGGGGGGGGGGGAGAGCAGGCATGTGTAAGAGGCATTCCTCATGCCCACTGCTCCCCCCAGTCTCCTCCGCCCCCCCTCAGTTATGGTGTACCGCCCCCCCCCAAAGCTACTTGATTGCGCACCTGTGGCCGGGAGTAGTTGTGACATAGTGCGCATACAAAGAGCACACCTCCCCGCGCGATCAAGTAACTTCGGGGCACCAAAACGTTGAAAAGAACACCTCAAAAAACATACCACAACAAACTGGAGTAGGCAAAATATCAATACATCTTTATGGAAAAAAACAAAAACAGTTAAAAAAACAATTGTGTAGGGGGTAGGTCAAATATATCAATAATAATACTATAGTAACAAATAATGGCATGGGGGCCCTTTAAGGGAATACACAAAGTGCTAATAGTGCATAAAGTGCCTCTGTATCAATACAGTACAAATAATGTGCAAATAGGCAAACTTATAATGAATGATAAGGTGCAAAAGGCAAAATGAGTGAAAGCAATGTGCAAAACATGAGAACAGTGTGAACAGTAACAAACAATGGAGGCACAAGAGGCACTGGCATTGTTTATAAGGAAATGAAAATGGCAATCTCACTTCATATTCCCTTTACGTCCCAAACCAAATGCTAAGTGTATGGACTATGTAATAACTATGGAATAACGAATAGTGGATGCCATTCACTTCTGTCAGTTTCGACACTACATATAAAATTGTGCCTTTCAGTGCTGCTACTGGGTCCCTGGCATAATACATAAAAGCATTATTACGTATCCTTTTGTAGCAAATGCTACACTTGTTATTTCTGGCTGCTACAATTGCTGCCACATTGCACTGTCTGCTGGGATATCTCTAACCAAGGCAGTGTGAGTCCCAGCATTAAGAGATCACTGTTGGCACAGGGGCATAACCCTCTTCTCACTCCACTGCAAGCTGTTTGACAGACATACAGTATCTAAGCTGTTTATAGTTTCACCCACACAATATACGGTGGTATTTATTATTTTTTTTCTCAACAATTTCCTGCAGCTTGAATAGTTATGTAAGTCGGAGACAGGCCTTTTTTGTAAGAGCACACAATGTAATTAACAGTGAAATGAGCAGTAATGACCTGTGGCCCTGCATTCTATTCATCTTACCTGCTGTCTCCACCAGTGGCAGGCTCTTTATGCGGCAGTCTGTAAGCAGCTCCTGCAGTTCACGGTATTTGGTACTTAATGTCATAAAAGGGATGTTCCTCAGCATGATGTCCTCAACGCGCACATTGTACCTCCTGAAATACAGACAGAACTTAATGTATTCCAGATACTGCCTGAAATGTTAAAGAATACTTATTCTTAATTGACCCGTAGGAAGCTACAGAGCAAGCATATTAAAGCTCAACTTCCACGCACAAGTGTTTTCCCAGATCCGTGCAGAAATATAAAAGGGACATTAAAACGGTGAACTATCAGTTTGCATTGTTTAATGCAGAAAATTGCTTTGTTTGTTGGGAAGATTTGTTCTGAATTATCATGGGACTTCAGCCAAACGTTCCTCTCTTTTATGTTGGATGGAATAGGGAAGGTTAAATCTCTCAGGCTTTTATTACTGTGGAGTGTTAATATTCCTGTGTATGATCAAACTGAAAATGGTCTCATGTGAGTCATATATGAGTCAGATCAGTGGGCTTGGCATGTCGTCATAGTTTCCTTGGCAAACTTTGACAGCAGATCACAATATACACCTGCTGCTTACATAGGAAGGATGTTTCCTACCACTATTTAGTTATCCTTTACTGAGGCTCTCGGAAATAAACAAGGCAAATTTCATAACTATTAATAGGATCCTTTCAAAAAACATTTTAAACATATTTTAAAATCCATCCAGAAGTATAGCATGGATACACACTTTCTATCTGAACATTATCATGGCTGGCAGTTTAGGAAAGATTGTTGTACAAACACACTCTTCAGGTCCAGACTGAGCAGTGTGTACTGCAATTTACAGAGGGGAGAGCACATGTGAGTGCCACCAATTACTTCCAGTAGCAAAAAATAGGCATCAGGGGACAGTGATCTGACAGGGAGGATTGCCACAGGAGAGACAAGCAACATCAGGGGATACCTGCACACACTTGGGATTTCTGGGCAAAACCATCGAGAACAATAGTTTTAGCCAAGAAAAATAAGATTTATCTTTCGGGTATTGATGCTGCCAAAGCCTGTGACACATTGCTGGCATATACATTGCAGCAGAGCCTGATCCAAAACAGACAACTGCAAAAAGCATGGTAAACAAATTTACAATATTATTCAGATCCTGTGAAATTTATTTCAAATTTTACTTGCCTTGAAAATTGCACTCAAACTTAGATCAGTGAGATCAAAAACTGAACAAGGCAAATTCTCAAAGCAATCATGTTGATTAGTGTGAATTATGATTATTAACTTCGGAACTGAATTTTTAAAATGAAAAGATCCACTGTGTAACTCTGTTTGTCTGCAGATCCATAAAGTCTTGAGGTGTTAGTGTACTTATAAGCGTGTGTAAAGTCATTTAAAATGAGGCCCTAATCACTATTGTAGTGTGCTTGTTTATTTTACACCATTAGCAAGATAGAGGGATGTCAACACCTCTATCTTGCAAGTTAGTTAGGCTTCGTTGCCAATAAAGTTGCAGCAGTCCCCCTTAAAAGATACCCGAGGTGAGAGGGGTATGAAGGCTGCCATATTTATTTTCTTGTAAACAATGCCAGTTGCCTGGCAGCCCTGTTGATCTTTTAGCATAAATAGTGTCTGAGTAAAACCCTGGAATAAGTATATGGCTAATCCAGTAAAACCTGAGTCAGCTGAGTAAGAGCACCTGATCTGCTGCATCAGGGTCTATGACTAAAAGTATTAAAGACACAGGATCCGGAGGATTGCCAGGCAACTGGTATGGTTTGAACGGAATTAAATATAGCAGCCTGCATACCACTCTCACCTCGGGTTTGCTTTAAGGGCAGAGGGTCCTCCATAGTTAAACCCCTTGACTGTCCTGGATGTATTAAGAAGAAATGTCTGCAATTACAGAACTGCTATTCCTCTCCCCTTTCAGCAGGTTTGGTATGACTTGGCTGCAATCTACAATGCCCATGCCACCTACTAGCAGATGAGGTGGTAATAAATTCAGGCCAGGTTTTCAGATCACTTCTGCCACTGATCTCTGACTCAGTGATACCTTCATGAGAGAGACCCAAAGACTCCTTGTACTGAGAAATATTTCATTTATAAAGCACTCCACAATTGCTGTCGGTGTGTTTTGGCTTTGTCCTGACACCACTGTGCTATGGATAGACATGTAATCCAAAACCTCAATCCATTTTTCATTATTTTATTGACATCCAGCCTGAGACACGTTCTCTTCAGATCAAATACACCCACCCACCCCTGCTCACTAGTTATCTCCACTTCAAATTCAATTAAGAGACCTACCTGCAATTAAGAGATCTACCTGCAGCAAAAGATCACAAATCAGATTCTCCTATTGCTTTTAAACAAGATGCACTGCTATTCTTGACGTTATTTTGGTAAAGGCGACTTTATCAAAAATATAATAATTTAGTTAGCAATGATATGTTTATGCCTGAAAGGTCAGCTGTAACGCTGATAAGAAGTTCATGCTACATCACTGGGGATGGACAAGATGTGATGAACTGAAGTAAGCCATGATCACATTTAGAAACCAAAACAAGTAGGACTGCAGAAACAGTATGCACTGCGGTCTCCACAAATGCTTCATTAGTAACCATTTACAGCACCAGCTCTGGCTTATGTCAGCCCTTGCACAAGTGAACGTAATCTCATTGTTACCGTACTGTAATGTAATACTTACTCCTGGTGACCGAAGCCCAGCTCTGGAAGGTAGGGTAGTTTTTTGATTCGGATAATACTGTCGTATAGTGACGGCTGCAGACTTTGAGCCACAGCGTTTGCCAGAATAACTGCAATCATCACTGGTAGGATGTGAGAAATCTGTCCAGTCAGCTCAAACACAATGACGGCTGTGGATACCGTATGAGTGACTGCTCCGGACAGCGCTGCGGCACCTGGGGGAGGAGAAGAGGCATGCTGATAGCCTTCTGTTGCTGAAAACACTGCAGACAGGAAAGAAGCGCTTCAATGTTCCTACCAACAACTGCATAACCGCCAGGTACAATCCGATAAGTACTCCCATCAGAGTGAATGCCATCTGGAAACCAAGCAGCCATGCTCTCCCCTACCAGCCTTCCAAAGGCAGCACCTGCAAAGAACAGAACAGAAGAAGACAATTACTTTGGGAAGAAAAGTACAATCTCAAAACTGATCATTACAAACAATGGGGCCTACTAAACATATTGTAGAATAATTAGGAGGTGTTTTTTTTGGCAACCAATCAGATATCAGCTTTAATCATCCTACATGAAAGAGTAGCAAAGGTCTGTTTGCTAAAAGCAACAGCCTCTTGTTCTCCATTGCTGCTGCTTGCTTTTACAAAGCTTACAAACAAGTGAAATACACTGATACAGGTCAGGGAATTTAACAAGAATGAATTATCTCTTAACATTTCATTTTATGATGGCAAATGTGAAGACATTATGTAAAACACTTCAATTTATCATCATCCCCAGGATGTGATCAGAACAGGCAATAAGGATAACCTTTTTTTTTTTTTTAACCAAGAAAAAATGTATTGTACAAAAAGGCAATAAGGTTGTACATGCATAGGTATTGACAATCTTTCCAACAGAGATGCAGATGGCAAGAAATATTTGCCAGAAATTCTAACACTGCTCCCACTGGACAGATTCTGACTCAGTCCTTGTTTTCAAAGACCCCAATTTAAAAACAATAGCGTTTATGTGCATTTGCCTTGACAGTGGTCACTCCCCAATAATGGCCAATTCCCACTTGCGACAGTCCGGGTGGATGCGTTTCGGTCTCTATGGGAAATGCATCTGCTGGTCCAGAAAAATGCATCAGGTCAGGACTTTGTGTCGCGGAAAACTGATCCATTTTTAGTACAAGTGTAAGCAGATCCATAGGTCTGCATTGGATGAGTTTGCGCAGTTTTGCCGCGCTATGGAAATTGGTACATTTTGCTGCGCTATGGAAATTGGCACATTTTCCTTGCAAGTGGGATCCGGCCCTAATACAAACTGTTCATACACAGAGATATACCTTTACATATGTACATGAAACAGAATTATATTACATACAAATCAGAACGTATATAACAACTACTGTTCAATAAAGTTTTGGTTAATAAATAAGTAAAAACACAACTCATTGTTTTACCTCATATCTGAGGCAGTAAGTATAACTATGATGCCAAAGAAAAAATAAAATAGACACGCACCACTAAGCAGATTTGCCTCACAGCAGTGTAAGTAATAGTTCTTTATTTATAGTGCGGAAATATATAATGAGCCTCTGCTACGTTCTTCCATGTCTGCCTACTGCTGCCAGAGAGGAGAATGCAATGAGAGTTTAATATGCTAGACAATATCCAATTCAAATGAACACGGCTCACAGGACTGGGGTCAGTATGACCAAAAGGCAGCAGAAACACATAGTCCTAGACCTAGAAGCGCGGCTGAGAAATCTAGGCCAAAAGGAGAAGAATAGCATGTAATGAACTGAAAAAAGGGACACTGAACACATCAACACACTCGAGCCAATTAAATACTTGCTACTGTCAGGAAATTACATTTGGTTCAGTGATCATTTGTTTAAACAAGTAAAGCTTATTTGTTGAAGATCAGGAATGTTGCTAGTTTCTGACAAAAAGGAGTCAAAAACACAGGTAACACTATGAAAGCAGCGGTGCCTCAGACTAATGTATCACAATAGCATGTATCACAATGGCTCCAGAAGTGGAAGCAGGTCCTGTCACTATCAATATGCAAAAATGTATTTTCATCATCCAATCGGTATGAAAACTATTTTCCATCTATTCCATCAGCATAAAGCAGGTGCAGAGGAGTCACAGTGGGTGCTGGGCACAGGGCAAGGAACAAGTATGCCATGTGACTTGGAAGTGACCTGCTAGAAAAAAAAACACCATTGTATTATCACATCACATATGGAGAGACAGCACAAGTGCTCTGAACCAAGTAAATTAAGTGTCAGCACTATCAATATGCAAACACACCTCACAAAACCACCAACGAGAGAGAGAGAGAGAGAGAGAGAGAGAGAGAGAGAGAGAGAGAGATTGGGGTGGGGACCATGAGAGAAGCCAGCACGAGGTGTCCCTGCTAACACGGGTTGCTTTTATGCGGAACTGATGTTTCTATTGCATGCAGTTCTCAGCACCTGTGTATGTGGGCTGGGGAGTGCATAAGCTTTGTCGGTGCATTTGCAGGAGTCTTTTGATCATATATATACAATACAGGTGTTGCTTGGTTCAGAGCACACGCGCTTTCTGCCCCTATGTGAGCATATTATGCACACTTTTCCACTGAGCACATCAATCAATACGACAACCTGCAAACCTCCTCCTTATGGTGGCCATACATGGTACAATAAAAACGGTCGATTATACATGGTACAATAAAAACGGTCGATTATCCCGTTTATTCGATATAAATGATCAAATCGAATGAAAGTTGAAAATATTTTTTTTTCGATCAAGAAATTCGAACGATTATCCAGTTTTTTTGAGAAAATTCAGATCGGACATGCTGGAAAAATCTTTATATTCGATCTAATGGAATAATAAAAATAAATTATCTAATGTATGGCCACCCTTAGGTTGAATTGCCCCTGACGTCACACTTGCAGCTGTGGTTGCTTCATGTCATCTTCTGTTGAGGTTTCTCACACCCTCCTCCAGACTACTGCCACAGCTAGGGACCCTTTGAAAGCTCATGGCCTTGCACCAGTCAGTGAATGAGCACGGCTGCACTGCGCAGGCGCACTGACGAACCCATGCATGGCAGAAAAGCTGTGCAGGTACGGCTTTGTGCTACTGCTACTGCACTGCTTTTTCATGGATTAAAGCACAGGCCACACAAACCTTTTTGAGAAGCCCTGGGGTCCCAGGGCTGGAACAGCGAGCTCCAGGGGAAGTATCTAAGCTGGGTATCTGCCTTGGGCACTATTTTTCCCTACAGGTACACTTTAAGCATATCAAAATACCTAAACCACCAGAGTAGGTCTGGCTAACATAAGGAACAACTGCTTAATGCAAACCCAAACACTGCATGGTAAATCCTTTGAATTAGTGAAGTTACTTGCTCATTATTCTGCCCTCTGCAGGTGAAATGAGCAGAATCAGTTCAGTCCCTGTAGGTCTTACGTCAGTGGTGACCCAAAGCCACCCAGAGTCCTTCACTCCTGACTGACCCTTTATTAAACAATTAGCAGAGACAATGTATCACCTTGGTCAAACTTCAAAGAAATTGATGAAGAAGTCACATCAAGCATCCTCCTTCACGTCCGCCTAACTACCTGTGACCTAGATCCTGGCCCAACACAGTTCATGTTGAACTGCCCCGACCTGTTCGTACCGGTATTCCTAAAAATTGTTAACTGTTCCTTAAAATCAGGGATATTTCCTGCTTTACTGAAGGAAGCAATCATCAGGCCTCTCCTCAAAAAACCCTCCCTGGACCCAGATGCAATGACCAGCTACAGACCTGTCTCTAACTTCCCCTTTCTGGGCAAGCTAATTGAAAAAGCTGTTTACCTCCAGCTAGAAGCCAAAATCCTACAAAACAACAGTTATGACCCATTCCAGTCTGGCTTCAGGAAACACCACAGCACTGAAACTGCCCTCATCCAAATATGCAACCACCTGCTCATGGCAAGAGACAGAGGAGAGTGCTCCATCCTCATACTGCTAAACCTTTCTGCAGCCTTTGATACAGTTGACCATGACATCTTGATAAACAGGCTACAGGAATACTGCGGCATTGATGGCATAGTTCTTCAGTGGTTCCAATCCTTCTTGAGTGGCAGAACCCACAAAGTGTCTATGGGGCCATTCCTGTCCACCCCTGTATCACTTAAGTATGGGGTGCCCCAGGGCTCAATCCTCTCTCCCCTGCTTTTCACGATTTACATGTTACCGCTGGGAAAACTAATCCAAAAACATGGCATGGCATACCACTGCTATGCAGACGACACCCAACTATATCTTTCCTTCAAGCCTGGTGTGACAGACCCAACTCTAACTATAAACGCCTGCTTACGTGAACTACAGCAATGGATGAATGACAACTGGCTGAAACTAAATGCAGACAAAACTGAAGTCCTTCTGATAGGAGGGCAGAGCATGATAACAAAACAACTTAACTTGCAGTCTTCACCACTGGGAATAGGAGGCACAGATCTGCGCAGCTCTGATCATGTGCGTAGCCTGGGAGTTCTAATTGATTGGGATTTAAACTTCAGAATTCAAATCTCTGCTGTGGTGAAATCATCCTATTTTCACCTGAAGAACATTGCAAAAATCAAGCACCTCATACCCCCAGAAGATCTGCCAACCTTAGTCCACGCCTTCATCATATCCCGACTGGACTACTGCAATGCTCTCTACACTGGCCTTCCAAAAAAGGTCTTGTACCGACTACAGCTGATACAGAATACTGCTGCCAGACTGCTAACCAACCAACCCCGTCACTGCCACATAACGCCAGTCCTGCACTCCCTTCACTGGCTACCTATAGAATGGAGGGTCCTATTCAAGATCGGCCTACTGACATTTAAATCCCTGAATAATTTAGGCCCTAGATACATGAAAGATATGTTGCAGCTGCGTAGCAATCCCCGCATTCTCAGATCAACAGGTTCTAATAATCTAGTCATACCCAGAGTCCACTTGGAAACTTTTGGTCCCAGAGCCTTCTGTCATGCTGCCCCTACGTTTTGGAACTCCTTACCTCAACAGATCAGGACAGCTCCATCCCTGGACGTGTTTAAATCCAGACTGAAAACCAACCTGTTCAGTTTGGCATTTGCAGAAATATAACTTTTGTTGTGTGAATACTTCATCCTAAATCTGAGGGAGCCTAAGCGCTTTGAGTCCTATGGGAGAAAAGCGCTATAGAAATGTTATTGTATTGTATTGTATATTATTGTATTGGAATACTCAATCTTCATATGACCATTAATGTGGGTGCATGATGGTTTAGGACATGGAAACATCACATGCTGTACAGAACTCAAAGTATAAGTAATGAAGACATATGTAGTGAGATTAATATGGATGCTGGCACTGCTATACCTTGTTATAAAATAGCAGTGTGCTAGCTGTGTGTTATTTTTTGGCTTCAGTAGTTTAAAGACGTACGCACACTGATGTACAAGGTCCCACTAGAGAATCCAGTTATTTTTCCATGTATACATACCTTATTAGCACATCCCAAACATGTAAAAAAAATGGTATCCAGAGACAAAGCTATATACTCCTAAGCCCAAACTGCATACCCTGGGCAGCTAGTATACACATTCCTGTGCCCAAACTACATATCCAGGGAAGCTGGTATAAACACTTCTGTGCCCAAACTACATATACAGCATATCTAGGGCAGCTGGTATAAAAACACTCCTGTGCCCAAACTACATATCCAGGGCAGCTGGCATAAACACTCCTGTGCCCAAACTACATATCCAGGGCAGCTGGTATACACACTCCTGTGCCCAAACTACATATCCAGGGGTGCTGGAATACACACTCCTGTACTCAAACTACATATCCAGGGAAGCTGGTATATACACTTCTGTGCCCAAACTACATATCCAGGGAAGCTGGTATATACACTTCTGTGCCCAAACTACATATCCAGGGAAGCTGGTATAAACACTCCTGTGCCCAAACTACATATCCAGGGATGCTGGTATAAACACTCCTGTGCCCAAACTACATATCCAGGGATGCTGGTATACACCCCCTGTGCCCAAACTACATATCCAGGGTAGCTGGTATACACAACCCTGTGCCCAAACTACATATCCAGGGCTGCAGGTATACACACCCCTGTGCCCAAACTACATATCCAGGGCAGCTGGTATAAACACTCCTGTGCCCAAACTACATATCCAGGGCAGCCGGTATATACACTCCTGTGCCCAAACTACATATCCAGGGGTGCTGGTAAAACACTCCTGTGCCCAAACTATATATCCAGGGGTGCTGGTAAAACACTCCTGTGCCCAAACTACATATCCAGGGCTGCTGGTATAAACACTCCTGTGCCCAAACTACATATCCAGGGCTGCTGGTATACACCCCCTGTGCCCAAACTACATATCCAGGGCTGCAGGTATACACACCCCTGTGCCCAAACTACATATCCAGGGCTGCTGGTATACACACTCCTGTGCCCAAACTACATATCCAGAGCTGCTGGTATACACACTCCTGTGCCCAAACTACATATCCAGGGCTGCTGGCATTCACACTCCTGTGCCCAAACTACATATCCAGGGCTGCTTGTATACAGACACCTGTGCCCAAACTACATATCCAGGGCAGCTAACATACACACTCCTGTGCCCAAACTACATATCCAGGGCTGCTTGTATACAGACACCTGTGCCCTAACTACATATCCAGGGCAGCTGGTATACAGACACCTGTGCTCAAACTACATATCCAGGGCTGCTGGCATACACATTCCTGTGCCCAAACTACATATCCAGGGGTTCTGGTATACAGACACCTGTGCCCAAACTGCACATCTACAGCTGCTGGTATTCACACTCCTGTGAATAGTAAGTGCATATAAGTGCATATAAGTACATATCCAGGGCTGCTGGTATACAAACCTCTGACTTAACTGCCCTTAGAAGCACAGAAACAATGCTGTACCTTTTAAAATAAAAGGCAAGTAAAAGGGCATTACATTCAGAAGCAGGCTATTACTGCTTTCTGTGACGAACACATTCACAGTGCAAAACTGCAACTAATCTTGCTCAGATTTGCAGCTTTAGCAGCAGAGCAGGTACATGTTGAGTAAAACAGAATTTAGTCACAGTTTTATCTAACCCTTCTGAGCATAGGGCCCGTTTCCACTGTAGCGTTACGAAATCGCCGGCGAATCACCGCAGGCAAATCGCATGCGGGTGCGATTCCGCATGCGTTTTTTGCCGCGATTTCGCATGCGATTTCGCATAGGTAAGGCTGTATGCGATTTTAACCATGTCACTGCCTGTGTGAATTAACATGGGTACCTATGCGAAATCGCATGCGAAATCGCGGCAAAAAACGCATGGGGAAAACGCATGCGATTTCCCTATTAAATACATTGTGTGCGATTCGCCTGCATTCCACACGCAGGCGAATTCTGAGGCCCCTACCCTGCAGATTTTTTCTGCACAGAAAAACGTGCGGGGAAACGCACAAGTGGAAACAGTCCCATCCACTTCTACTGACTGTGCGGATCCGCATGCGTTGCCCGCATGCGGATTCGCGATAGTGGAAACGGGCCCGTACATGCCAGCTTAGATCTGTTGCAAACAAAAAAGATACCTCTGAGCTTTTTTACATGGGCACACACCCTTTGAAATCATTAAAACACTGACAAAAAATGCTGTGAAATGTGTGTAAGAGTGGAAAGGAGGATGAAATTGTTTTGGAAACATCCTAATTAATGTACCTTGTTAGAGTTAATATTTTATTAGTACAGAGGGGAAGGTGGTGAAGGAGGGAGGGTGTTGATGGAAGGAGGGTGGAAGGAGAGAGGAAAAAACAAGTTCTGTTCTCTTCCCTTCCTATTAAAGTTTTGCTTTTTGCACACATGCTGGAAGCAAGAATTGCAATTCCTTTCAATTATTAAAAGATGGCAATGAGACACTTAGGGCTATATTTGTACTTATCACCACCGAATCCCCTGTCACTAACAGGGCCCTAAACAGCACCCTGCCCCACCCCATTTTAACATATTGTTGATTGTACCACACAGTACCAGTACAGTGTGTCTAAAGGCAGGAACACTTTTACAGATATGGGCTTCAATTCACTAAGCATTACCACATTCAGTAATAAAGAAAACAGCTGATTTTAGGCCCAGTGCACACCAAAACCGCTAGGAGATCCGCAATACGCTAGCGGTTTTGGGAGCTGATTTCAGAGCGATTCTAGGTATGTTTAGAGAGGTTTTCTAAACATACCTAGCGGTTTTGGGTGCGTTTTTGTGTAGCAGATTACACATATTGTTACAGTAAAAACTGTTACTGAACAGCTTCTGTAACAAAAATGCCTGGCAAACCGCTTTTCCTATACTTTACATTGAGGACGAAACGCTTCCGAAATCCGCAAACGCGCAGCAGGAGGCGCGTTTGCGGCTTGGCAAAAACCTCAAACCGCCGGTGTGCACCATCCCATTGCAATACTTAAGCCAAGCGTTTTTCCAGGCGGATGCGGCCAGCGGATCGCTCCAAAAAACGCTCGGTGTGCACTAGGCCTTACTGATCATCTTGCCAAATACCAATTCCCTAAACCTATTACTGCACTGGAAAGAAAATTACCAACTAGTGAGGTAAATTACCAACTTGTGCAGCAAAAACCTCAAGGAATGTCAAAAAATGTAAATCTACAAAGATTAAAGCATTCGGTAAATTAAGTAAAAGTGTTCGGTACTTATCTCCAGCTCTGACCAGTCAGTAAGGCAGAGTGCACACCAAAACCGCTAGCAGATTGACAAAACGCTAGCGGTTTTGGGTGCGGATGAGTGAGTTTAGTCCCAGGGCACAACGGGCGGATCTTGATGCGATCCGCTGGGTGTTCACCGGCCGCATCCGCATGGCTAATGTATCTCTATGTGCTGGTGCACACCGGCGGTTTGAGGTTTTAAGCAAACCGGAAACGTGCAGCAAGAGGCACGTTTGCGGCTTGCTAAAAACCTCAAACCACGCGGATTTTCAGGCGGATTCGGCCGGCGGATCCGCCCGGTGTGCACTGGGCCTAACTTACAAATCTCCATGCAGTGAAGTTGACAGATGTAGCAGACAGACAGTAGAGATAGCCACACAGCCCTGCTTCTCACTCCATTTGATCCAATGCACTGGCGGAGTGGGATTGAGAATGACTGAGCAGGAAAAAGAGACAGTTAAAAAGACTTTTCTGTATCCCTTTAGATGTGGATATCTACAGTGGGATGTGAAAGTTTGGGCAACCTTGTTAATTGTCAGGATTTTCCTGTATAAATCGTTGGTTGTTACGATAAAAAATGCCGGTTAAATATATCATATAGGAGACACACACAGTGATGTTTGAGAAGTGAAATGAAGTTTATTGGATTTACAGAAAGTGTGTAATAAGCGTTTAAACAAAATTAGACAGGTGCATAAATGTGGGCACCACAAAAAAGAAATGAGATCAATATTTAGCAGATCGTCCTTTTGCAGAAATTACAGCCTCTAAACACTTCCTGTAGGATCCAATGAGAGTCTGGATTCTAGTTGAAGGTATTTTGGACCATTCCTCTTTACAAAACATCTCTAATTAATTTAGGTTTGATGGCTTCCGAGCATGGACAGCTCTTTAACTCACATCACAGATTTTCAATTACATTTAGGTCTGGGGACTGAGATGGCCATTCCAGAATGTTCTACTTGTTCTTCTGCATGAATGCCTTAGTGGATTTTGAGCAGTGTTTAGGGTCGTTGTCTTGTTGAATGATCCAGCCATGGTGCAGCTTCAGCTTTGTCACCGATTCCTGGACAATGTTCTCCAGAATCTGCTGATACTGAGTAGAATCTATGCATCCCTCAACTTTGACAAGATTCCCAGTCCCTGCACTGGCCACACAGCCCCACAGCATGATGGAATCACCACCATATTTTTCTGTAGATAGCAGGTGTTTTTCTTGAAATGATGTGTTCTTTTTCCATAACACCCCTTGTGATGCCCAAATAACTCATCAGTCCACAGCACCTTATTCCAAAATGAAGCTGGCTTGTCCAAATGTGCTTTAGCATACCTCAAGCAACTCTGTGCTGTGGGCTTCTTCTGCATCACTCTGGCATACAGCATCTCCTTGTGTAAAGTGCGCCGAATGGTTGAACTATGCACAGTGACTCCATCTGCAGCAAGATGATGTTGTAGGTCTTTGGTGCTGGTCTGTGGGTTGACTCTGGCTGTTCTCACCATTTGTCGCTTCTGTCGATCTGAGATTTTTCTTAGTTTGCCACTTCGAGCCATAACTTGAACTGAGCCTGTGGTCTTCCATTTCCTCAATATGTTCCTAACTGTGGAAACAGACAGCTGAAATCTCTAAGACAGCTTTCTGTATCCTTCTCTTAAACCCTGATGGTGAACAATCTTTGTCTTTAGGTCATTTGAGAGTTGTTTTGAGACCTCAATGTTGGTACTCTTCAGAATTAAAACAGGAGAGAAACTTACAATTGACCCCCTTAAATACTCTTTCTCATAACTGGATTCACCTGCGTATGTAGGTCAGGGGTCACTGAGCTTACCAAGCCAATTTGAGTTTCAATAATTAGTTCTAAAGGTTTTGGAACCACTAAAATGACAACAGTGCCCAAATGTATGCACCTGCCTAATTTTATTTAAACATGTATTGCACACTTTCTGTAAATCCAATAAACTTAATTTCACTTCTCAAATATCACTGTGTGTGCCTCCTATATGATATATTTAACTGATATTTTTTATTGTAACAACCAACGATTTATACAGGAAAATCATGACGATTAACAAAGTTGCCCAAACTTTTGCATCCCACTGTACATACAGGTACACAGAAGAGCTCTCTCTAGTTAGCATGTATGCCCATCTAAAGGGATGTGTGGATGCACAGGACAGAAAAATAAACAGCTCATGCACACCACTTGTGGGAACAATCACAGCTTCCTGTCTGACCTGCTCCACAGCTTGTAAGACTTACTGAGCAGGGCTTAGTGAATTTAAGCAACATTTTTCAGTATATTACCAAACTTCTACCACATGTGAGGAAATCCTAACGAATTTGGAAACAAAAGGCAGTTTTTTACTGGCCTACATTTTTTTTACTGGACTGCCCTACCAGAAGCCAAAAGCTATGGGTGACTTCCAATCATAAAGACTATTCCACACTTGCCTTTTATTTGCACATGTTATACGGATTCTAGAGAATTATGATTTTTTTTCCCCATTATCAACTTTCTATAGCTACTCTTCCTAGTGTAAATGTTAGCAGCCATTGTACACAATGGGCTTGATTCACAAAGCAGTGCTAACCTACTTAGCACGTCTAAACTCTTTAGACGTGTTAACCAGGGTGCTAAGTAGGTTAGCACCGGATTTCTCAATGAGATTGCACGCAAAGTGTTGCGTGCAAAGTTTTACGCGCGCAAAGTCCTGTGCGCGCGCTAAGTCCCATAGGCTTTAATGGGCACTTTGCGTGCAGCGCCCTGCGCTCTGTGCAGTGTGCGTGTAAAGTTTTACGCGCATAAAGTTTTGCGCGCGAAAAGCTAGTTTAGACGTGCTAAGGGGGTTTTCACAGGCGTGCTAACAGTTAGCACCGCTTTGTGAATCAAGCCCCATGTAGCCATTGTACATTGTAGCTTTCTCTAACAATTAAAACAAACAGGTTGACCACACTCCTGCCCGTTTGGAGTTGGCAACATTGACTGGGCAGTGTGCCCTAAAGATAGTGCCAGGAGAACGCTTGTTTTTATCTACATTGAAGTGCTGTGACAGTTGACAGAACAAAACTCACTTCTTGACTTTGTTGTGCATCTGTAGTGTAAACACCCTCCCTCAGAGGAGATCAAAGGCAGAGATAACCCTTTTAGTGTCTGGAACAAGTTATGTAGAAACTTTTAGTCTGCAGGTACATTGTAGTGCATTAATCCTTTAGCAGCCACATTAGGAAAATTATATGTACACTGCAGGGACACATTTTTTAAGAAATGCTAGGGTAAAACTGATCATTTTTACTTGTGCACCACCGTGACAGATGTTCTGATATAACACAATGGTCATTGTTGAGATGCCAATTTGGGTACGGTGGACATTCGTGTAGGAGTTCTTGGCATATGAGAATTGTAAGCGTTTGTGGGGATTTCTGAGTGCTTTGCCAAGAAGATAATGTCAAGCACAGATGTGACAGAACATTACCTAAAGCATGCCTTAATGACCCTTGGAGGGTTTATGGTGGCGGACACATAAAAAGGGTTATGTAACAGTTACACAATTGTGAACCTAAGATATCTGAAAAACCACAGCTTGCTATTGTATCCTGGTAAAGCATAAAGTGATGGAACACCAGTCACATCAACGCACGTTTATTTGGCCAGTACTGAATGGGCAGGCTAATTTGAAGTGATTCTGGATGTAAACTTTTACTTCATTTGTTTACCCTAATATATAGGGGTGCATTCATCTCAGCCTGGGCCTGCAACTTGCTAAATGCTTGCGGTTATGCAGTACTGTACATTACAAATTCAGCTTAGGCAATTCAGAGCAGGATCATTACCAAGCGACCTAAGCAGGTGCCTGGGGCTTAGTGAGTGTCAAGGGGCCAAGCGGACCTTAACTCAGAACACCCTCTCTCTCTCTAAAAGATACAAAACAGCATAATAACCTATAGACAAAAAACATTTCTTTGTTACAGCTGATACACATCCTAAAATAAATCTGCACTGTTTCTACTTCCTGATTCATGGTAGCAGACATATTGTTAACAGCCTGTGCTTTCAAATCAGCTTATCTGCCATCTCTGCCATGGTTAGACACAAATGAGAGGACATTAGATAGATTAAACTTTTTAATTCATACAGGGGCATTTCTCTATGTTTTCCTTCTGTCCTCTGCAAGAGTTCAGGTCCTCTTTAACCCTCTCCACCTCAGATTCCCAAGGGGGATCCAAATCTACAAGCTTGCCTAGGGCCACATTCAATCTTATCTTAATCCATCTCTGTAAGGCATAAACTACCCAATATTTTTAATAAATTAGATGCTTTATACAATATAAACATCAAATCTAATCAATACGTTTAAAAACTGTGGCATTTGTGATCAATAGAACAATGAAAATATTGTGTGAATATTGGTTAGACATGCCCATTCTTTGCTGCCTAATGCTGGTAGGATGGTGGGGAGCCATGTCTGCGACAGATACGTGAGCAACATTTGTATAGCTCTGTGTTGCATCAGGCAGTGTAAAGCTAGCAGCTGCAGCATCATGACTGACACAGCTTTGTAGTGCATCCAGCAGTACAAAGCTAGAGGCTGCAGGGATGTCATTTCTAATATCTTCTGGTGCAAGGTAGCTGGCAGACCAGGTAACGGATAGTATATGCCTAGCCTAAATGCATGGTGATCTATTTATTTATCATGTCTTGTATACATTTTTATAGTTTTATCCAGTGAATATAAGACAGGAAACGGGAAGCAGCACAGGATGTGATCCTTACTGTATGATCCTTACACACACACACAGTCTGTTCTGACTGACCAGGGATATGAAAAGTGATATGTCACCAAGTGTAGTCCCAGCATATGGGAAGCTTAAAGGCACAAGCAAGGTGGAGAGATATGTGATGTCTTTTTAATTGACAGGTTGCGCACCGCTGGCCACCAGGGATCCTGCAGATTTGTATGGTGTGTGCTGTTGGTGGTTTCCAGGGAGGCTCTTGCTGCAGCCATTAGTATCCAGCTGCTGCTTAGTAAGGAGCACTTACCATCCAACTCGCTTGTGATAGTTTATACAGGGGAGCCCTTTATGTGATTATTACCTTTTGGGGGCACAATAGCCACCATGGATAAAGGGGTTCCTTTACCTGATTATTATAATTATTATATTTTGAGGGTACACTGGGTACACGAGGTACCAGGGATATAAGGGGGGACCTTTTACCTAATCATTATTATATTTGGGTGGCATACTGGCTACCAGGCATATGAGTGGGGAACTGCTTAAAGTATCACCATCATAAAAATTGTAACATTTAAAATGGAGGCTGCAATATTTATTTCTTTTTAAAGAAGAACTCCAGTGAAAATAATGTAATAAAAAAAAAGAGCTTCATTTTTACAATAATTATGTATAAATGATTTAGTCAGTGTTTGCCCATTGTAAAATCTCTTAAATCCCGGATTTATATTCTGACATTTATCACACGGTGACATTTTTACTGCTGGCAAGTGATGTAGTTGCTGCTTGCTGTTTTGGCAGTTGGAAACAGCTGTAAACAGCTATTTCCCACAATGCAACAGGGTTCACAGACAGAAAACTGAGTACTTACTCAGAATTTCCTTGTGGGAGGGGTTTCACCACAATATCAGCCATACAGCGCCGCCTGATGGTCTGTTTGTGAAAAGGAATAGATTTCTCTAAAAGGGGGGTATCAGCTACTGATTGGGATAAAGTTCAATTCTTGGTCGGAGTTTCTCTTTAAGCCATACCAGTTGCCTGGCTATCCTGTTGATCCTCTGCCTCTAATACTTTTAGGGTAGTAACACACTAGGCAGAATCGCTTATGCGTTTTCCACAGCCCATAGTGGAAACGCATATGCGATTCTGCCTAGTGTGTTCCTACCCTCAGTCATACACCCAAAACAGACATATGCAGATCAGGTGTTACTGACATTATTATCAGATCTGACAATATTAGCTGCATACTTGTTGTTGGTGATATTCAGACACTACTGCCGCCAAATAGATCAGCAGGGCTGCCAGACAACTGGTATTGTTTAACAGGAAATACATATGGCAGTCTCCATATTTGTGTCACTTTGTTGTCCTTTAAGCTGTAGAATAAAAAATTAAAAAAAAAAAAGCAGAGGTAATATCCCTTTATCTCAAGCTGTTTCTCTCACTGTTTGATATTAGAATGTAATGTGAATTATTGTAAAAGGCATGGTAAATTGTTGATTTGAGTCAGATTTAAATGGGTTCAGGTGGTAGGGATATGAAGAAAATACTCAATATATGTATTTGAGGCTCCCTAATTAAGTTTGAGAACACAGCCTAGTTGTGTTTTGGGAGGGATACACTGCGTAATTATATTCATTACCAAAATATTTTAGATAGACACACTGCTTCATTATATTAGTGGGTGCACTGCCTGGTTAAGTTTGGGGTCACACTACCGAATTATGTCTGGGAACACTTTGTCCAATTATGTTGTTCAAGGGAAAGTATGCTGCTTATGTTTTTAAGGGAACACTCTGCCTATTTATGTTGTTTTGAAAGATATGCTGCCTATTTATGTAGTTTTGTGGATAAATGATGCCTGTTTATGTTGTTAGGCGGATAAATGCAGCCTTTTTATGTTGTTAGGCGGATAAATGCTGCCTTTTTATGTTGTTAGGCGGATAAATGCTGCCTTTTTATGTTGTTAGGCGGATAAATGCTGCCTTTTTATGTTGAACGGAGAATACATGCTGTCTAATTAGGCTACAATGCTCTGACCCTGATGTTTTCTTCAAAGGGCAAAGGTAAGCACAGCAGTCAAGTAGTAGTCAAATAATCAAAATGTCAGAGTATGAGAAGCTAGTAGATAGAAGATAGTAGGCTATTGGGCACACAGAAATCAGTAGTGTTCAATTTATGTGATCAGAGACATACTTTATTCTTAAAGTGGATCCGAGATGAACTTTTATTCATTGCATAATTGTGTTCCTTACATATAGTTTATAAGGCATTCCTCAAGACAAATACTTTTTTTTGTTTTAATTCCCTATAAACTAAACAAGCCTCGCCCACAGCTTCTCCAAAACGCCAAGGCAATCAGACCCATGTAGCAAAGGCTTATGGGATCTCAGTCTGGGCAGGAAGAGGAGGAGGTTACTAGCCAGAGATTTCAGAGGCAGAGGGGGAAGGGGAGTGAATTTTTCACAGGCTGAGGGTTGGAGATGCAGTTGCAGATTACCTGTGTAGTGATGACAAACAGAACATGGCCGCTCTCATTGTATCACAGAAATACATCATCATAAACTGTTGAAGCTGTTTGCAGCTAGATTTGCTGTGTAAACTATCTCAACTTTAGATAAGATATATAGACAAGTTACTTGTTATAGTTAGTTTTTCATCTCGGAACCTAAAGTAAATGAAAAAAAGGCAGTTTAACTTACCTGGGGCTTCCAGCAGCCCCGTGCAGCTGTCCGTGGAGCCCCGGCTGTGTGCACCCACTATTGTGCTCCCATCGCCGGGAGCGTCAAGCGCATGCACAGTAGAGATTTTTATGTACTGCGCATGCTACAATCAGGAGTGCATCCAGAAGAAAGAGAACATTAAGCATCTTTGTCTGCTTTTAGTGGTGATCATGGTTTTTCTCATAGTTTTTCACCCCACAGGGGTACACAGGAAATTGATGGTAATCAACCCTGGAAGCAACCTCAAACAACAGTAAAAATAGGAATGAAAATGTGGCATTCACACAGATGACGGTAAACGACAGAGGAAGAGAGCATCAGCAGGTACAGTTGTGACTATGGGTCCTGCACCACTGAAACTCTGATAGGTTTGATGTTTTAGAGCAGAGATACATTATTTCTCCATTGCTCGCAATATATAAATGTATTCATGTACAGTATACAGTGGTGTGAAAAACTATTTGCCCCCTTCCTGATTTCTTATTCTTTTGCATGTTTGTCACACTTAAATGTTTCTGCTCATGAAAAACTATTAACTATTAGTCAAAGATAACCTAATTGAACACAAAATGCAGTTTTAAATGATGGTCTTTATTATTTAGTGAGAAAAAAACCTCCAAATCTACATGGCCTTGTGTGAAAAAGTGATTGCCGCCCCCCCCCCCCCCCCCCCCGATTGTTAAAAAATAACTTAGAGGTGGTTTATTACACCTGAGTTCAATTTCTGTAGTCACCCCCAGGCCTGATTACTGCCACACCTGTTTCAATCAAGAAATCACTTAAATAGGAGCTATCTGACACAGAGAAGTAGACCAAAAGCACCTCAAAAGCTAGACTTAATGCCAAGATCCAAAGAAATTCAGGAACAAATGAGAACAAAAGTACTGTAATTGAAATCTATCAGTCTGGTAAAGCTTATAAAGCCATTTCTAAAGCTTTGGGACTACAGCAAACCACAGTGAGAGCCATTATCCACAAATGGCAAACACATGGAACAGTGATGAACCTTCCCAGGAGTGGCGGGTCGACCAAAATTACCCCAAGAGCGCAGAGAAAACTCATCCGAGAGGCCACAAAAGACCCCAGGACAACATCCAAAGAACTGCAGGCCTCACTTGCCTCAATTAAGGTCAGTGTTCACGACTCCACCATAAGAAAGAGACTGGGCAAAAACGTCCTGCATGAAAGATATCCAAGGCACAAACCACTTTTAAGCAAAAAGAACATTAAGGCTCGTCTCAATTTTGCTAAAAAAAATCTCAATGATTGCCAAGACTTTTGGGAAAATACCTTGTGGACCGCCGAGACAAAAGTTGAACTTTTTGGAAGGTGCGTGTCCCGTTACATCTGGCATAGAAGTAACACAGCATTTCAGCAGAAGAACATCATACCAACAGTAAAATATGGTGGTGGTAGTGTGATGGTCTGGGGTTGTTTTGTTGCTTCAAGACCTGGAAGGCATGCTGTGATAGATGGAACCATGAATTCTACTGTCTGCCAAAAAATCCTGAAGGAGAATGTCCGGCCATCTGTTTGTCAACTCAAGCTGAAGTGATCTTGGGTGCTGCAGCAGGACAATGACCCAAAACACACCAGCAAATTCACCTCTGAATGGCTGAAGAAAAACAAAATGAAGACTTTGGAGAGGCCTAGTCAAAGTCCTGACCTGAATCCTATTGAGATGTTGTGGCATTACCTTAAAAAGGCGGTTCATGCTAGAAAACCCTCAAATAAAGCTGAATTACAACAATTCTGCAAAGATGAGTGGGCCAAAATTCCTCCAGAGCACTGTAAAAGACTTGTTGCAAGTTATCGCAAATGTTTGATTGCAGTTATTGCTGCTAAGGGTGGCCCAACCAGTTATTAGGTTCAGGGGGCAATTTCTTTTTCACAAAGGGCCATGTAGGTTTTGAGGTTTTTTTCTCACTAAATAATAAAAAACATCATTTAAAACTGCATTTTGTGTTCAGTTATGTTATCTTTGACTAATAGTTAACGGTTTTTGATGAGCAGAAACATTTAAGTGTGACAAACATGCAAAAGAATAAGAAATCAGGAAGGGGGCAAATCGTTTTTCACACCACTGTATGTAGTCTCTTCATTCGTGCATTTCTCCTTGTATCTGATTTATGACGGTACAAACAAGGAAAATGAAATAAGCGTCAGATAACTCACCAATCACAAAAACTGGCATAAATGCTCCGCAGGGCACTGGGATTGTGGTAGCCAGGGCAGACATCCAAAACTAAAGAAAATTACAAATAAAGTCAAGATGCACATTACATAGTTCAAAGATAATCAATAGCTCTAGCAATTTTGATCCAGATCAAGTGCATAATTACACAGCAAAACTTTACCGAAGGACTGATGCACAACTAGAGCGCTTCTGAGCGCATTTCAAAACGCTAGCGATTTGAAAAGTGATTGGCTAATGTATTTGAATGGGATGGATCACACCAGAGCGATGTGATTTTTTCCCAAATGCAAACGCAGGTCCTGCAGAATCTCTGAGGCGATTCAGCCTCAATGTTAAGTATAGAAAAGTGGAAAATCGCTCTAAAGGTGGCCACTAACAGTCCAATTTCTAGCGAAAAATCGTTCGAGCGATCAGAAATTCTGATCGGAAGTGAAATATTGTAATACATCGTTCACTACACCATCAACGAACCAATCTTTGCTTCCTATCTATCACAACCAACAAGAAAATGCAAATTTTGGTTCGACGAAAATTCATTCGGACGACATTTTTTTCACTCGTTCATAATCGATTGTGTCCATCAATGGAGGTTATTTACAACCAATCCGATCAGAATTTCTGATCGATCGAACAATTTTTCGCTAGAAATTGGACAGTTAGTGGCCACCTTAAAAAGCACTAGAACAGAGCGATTTTCCAAGCGTTTTTCTTACAAAAGCTGTTCAGTAACAGCTCTACTGTACAAAAAAATGGTTACATTAAAACGCTCCAAAAATCGCTAGGCATAACTAGAAAATCAATAGGCACATGCCTAGAATTGCTTAGAAAATCACTTTTAAAAATGCTGAGCATTTGCGATTACGCTGGCGCTTTTAGGTGTGCACGAGCCCTTACAGCGGAAACCTTCCTCCATGACACTCCTATTCAATTAATTGCTATCATTTTGGATACTATTGTTTGTAAGAAAATGATTCAGCTGGCACTAGATTATTATTAATGATTTTGCGATTACTAATTTGTGCAATAGGATGTTCACCTACTACCATAAAGCCTCCTCTCCTATATGGTAATATATGGGAGTTTTGGAAATAAAAGATAATGGGCTAGAGGCAACAACTAACTCTAAGATTGCCATGCACAGTCCATACTATCGCTGGGGGAGGGCTTCCCAGTAGCCTGTTAGCACCAGGTGCGTTATCGTGGTAATATGCATGTTGTTATGGTAACACGTGTTGTGCATTCCATTACCATAGCATGATGCATGTTATCCTGGTTTCCTTCATATATTTCCTCACTTATTCCCTGATACCCCCTCTTCCACAACCCTCACTCTGCACATGGAACCCTCCTATCCTCTAAGGTGGTCAGCCAGTCTCTCTTGGAAACAAGACTTCTCACCAGCTTCACTCCTCTATGCTTGGATGACAGAGGCTAAGCAGTAGCCAGGCATAGCCAAGCATACATCTCACCATTTCACTTTTTGGTCCTTATTAAATGGCTTGGCTCCTCTTCCTAACTATCACTGTTTGCAGGTGGCTATTGCTTCAAAGTTGTACAAACCTAAGTTGATCTTGTGAGCAGGTCACACCACACCAAACAGTTTTCTACAGCACTCTCCTTTATTGTCTATAATGAATTGTGCAGCCACCAATACCTGGCTGACTTTCTAACTCAAACTTGTCCTGGTTTCCTACAGATTCTAGGTATATGCTGTGCCCAAATTCATTTCTTATGTATGAAAACAATATATACGAAATAAACCATTTCTTCATCACACCATCCACCTCCCTGTCTGACCCTACATGCTGCTGAAAGAGCGCATGCTGATGTCATCCCTAGGAAGATAAATCTTTCTAACCTTCCTATGCAGTCATTAGTGGTTTTGCTTTAGTGCAGCCCATGAAATTCTTCATTTTCTTAAATCTTTTACTATCAAAGGCACAGTAAACAACATAAATGGCACTTCCTATAGCATTAAATTATGCATTCTCCAACTGGGATTAAAACGATTCTTAAACTAAATTCTACTTAGTGTTTGTGCTTTATAAATAAAATATAACAAAGAATGCACAGTTTATTTATTACAGAACATTAATACCATGTTTCTAATCAGTATAATCCTTTTTGGTGAATTTCTCTCCTAGCTACCGTATGTAAAAAGTTGCAAGTAGGAATGATCAATAAGTATATGCAGTTTGAAAACAGACCAATCAATTTAAACAGGGTTTGATTGGTCCAATTTCAAGCTGCATATACTGTATTTGCATGAAAACTTACATACATTTGCATCTAGGGTTGCCGCGATTTACCGGTATTACGGTATACCACGGTTTTACTAAGCACGGTAATCACTTTTGGGAAATACCGGTTTTTGCTGTATTTCCGCATCTCGCCACTGCTCCGGCATTGTCCTGCTCTGTGTCTCCCTTTGTAACGAAGGCAAGCTCCCAAAGCTAGTTTCTGATTGCGGGAGGCTTGCCGACATGAGTGCAGGAGCTGGGTGGTGATGCGCGTCCTGTGATGACGCGGACACGGCTGGAGCGCACACGGAGATCTATTTCCCCGGCAATGTATCTGCTTGTGGTTTCTTTTTATTGTGGACTGTACCACAAAGGCAGAGGGGGAGTCACCAGGTCATTCCTGCTAAATAAATACGGCAAATGAGAAAAGGCTACAGCCCGTTCTCCCTCCTGCTAGATGCACGCAGCCCCCTGCCCCCCCCCCCCCTGCAAAGCTGACAAACACTGATACAGATCAGTGTTCAAAGGAATGTCCAGCTCTCCTCCCCCATGAAAATGAGTATGCCGCCCGCCCGGGAGAAGGAGTGAGAGACGCACTGCACTTGAGGAGCTGAAGCTTATGACACCAGATAAGCAGTGTTGCTGTGTGAGAGGTGCTGTGTTTGTATGAATGCAGCTAGTGTGTATATGTATGGCATGTGTGTGTGATGTCTGCCTGATGGATGGATGGATGGATGGATGGATGGATGTCTGCCTGCCGGATGGATGTCTGCCTGCCGGATTGGTGCGAGTGTGTTGTGTGTGATGTCTGCCTGATGTACGTGTGTTTGTGTGATGTCACGTGTCCTCATGCCCACCGCTCCCCCCTGTTCTACTCTGCCCCCCTACTTTTTAAAGAAATCGTGGCTTAGCACAGGACTTCACCTAATTCATGTCCGCTTCACCCATTTGCATTTTATTTTTCAGCTCTGGTATCCTTTAAAGGAAACCAGAGACGCAGCATAGTGAAAGTTTTATATATACCTGCGGCTTCCTCCAGCCCCATCATGCGCACAGATCCCTCCCACGCTGCCATACTCAGCCTTTTCTATCGCTGTTACTGAGTCCCGTAACTTTGGCCAGTCACGGCCAGTTTTATGCATGCGCAGTGCGCTCCCTCCGTCTCTGGCAGAAAATAGTACTACGCCTGCGTAGTATTATTCTCCGCTGTAGAGAACGCACTGCGCATGCTCAGACTGGCCGCGACTGGCTCAAGTTACCGTACTCAATACCAGCAATAGAAAAGGCTGAGGATGGCGGCGTGGGAGGGATCTGTGCGCATGATGGGGCTGGAGGAAGCCGCAGGTATATATAAAACTTTCACTATGCTTCATCTCTGGTACACTTTAAGTTGTATAGTAAAGTGTACCACCAGCATTTTTGAAGTGGACCTGAACTCAAAACGTCCTCCTCTCTGCTCAAAGATATGCAACAGCAATTTCTTTCTTTGTTACAGCTGATACAAATCCTAAAATAAATCTGCACAGTTTCTACTTCCTGTTTCATGGAAGCAGACATATTAACCTACTGTGCTTTCAAATGGCCTTATTATCTGCCCTCTCTGCCATAGGCAGTCATGTGACACGGGGAAAATTAGATTTACTTTTGGTATTTTTTTTTTTGACATTTAGAAGAGTAAATATTTCAAGCATGACAGGAGGACCCTAACCATTAATGGTTTAATAAAGAAGAGTTTGTTCAACGTTGACCTTTTCTCATTTTTATAAGGGTAATTGTAATGAGAATAATTGCGCAATACCGTATACCGTAATACCGTCATACCGTGGTATTTTTTTTGACGGCTATCATACCGTGAATTTTCATACCGTTGCAACCCTATTTGCATCAACTCAGAAATATTTGCATCCCATTGATCATCCCTACATGTGAGTTCAGTGAACAGGTCTCATTTCTTTGACATAACTTTGCGATGAGATACTGCAGAGTGAATAAGGTACAGGGGTTGTCTATTCGCTGTGTGCTGTGACCAGTCTAGTGACTGCTTGAAATAAATCCCTCATGAAGAGGAAGCCGTGAAATAGTGAAGATGTATGAACACAATGGAAAATCTAATGCGAGTGATCTTCCATTGAATACATACTGGTATTGATAAATTAGGTACTTACAGCCTTCATAGTACATGAAACTATCAGCTAATAAATAACCTCCTGTTTGCACTGACATTCAGTCACACTTAAAGGTAAATACCTGACAAGACCAAAAAGAGGGGAATGGTGGATATAGATTTACTATAAGTTAAGGATCCAAAGAGTCTATAGAGTTATAAAGAGATGCAAAACAGTATTCGTTGCCAGCACCTAGCAAAAATACTTGCATCATATTCATCTTACCTTCATTAGGATGAAGACCACCAGACTAACAAACACATTTGTTCTGGGGTTTTTCCAAGCACTTGAAGCTCCTGTGAACATAAAGTCCTCTGAGATACCTTGCTGAGCCCACGTACAGTTATCAAACAGACTCACCAAGGTTTCCTTCTGGGTCAGCTGTAGAGCAATAAACAGGTAATCATACTGTTCATATAACAGTCAATCAATGTAAATTAATCATCAGAATTTGCTCCCCAATTAGAAAAGTGCCTCTTACCTGACCAGCCATAAACTGTCCAAATCCTGGAGGGAAAGTAAGAGTGGAAATGAGCAGTGTGACCACAGCAGGAAACAACAGGCGCCTGAGAGATAAAATGTAGTCAGTCAGTGACCAGGACAGTGACCAGGACATACAAGTGACAGAAAGTTTATACCCTAGCACAGGCTTGTAATTTTTTTATGCATATTATGTGGAACACATCATTTTCAGTGCAAAATGTTTTATGCATTGCACATTAACCATTTTTGCAAAATGAATTTCTATTACCTAGCTGGCTTGCTTTTCAATGCTGACTTTGTGTGCTAATGTCAGATACTGCTTGGTTGGACTCAACTGCAGCCTTAACGAAAGGACGACACGGCACTCAGGAGCTGTGTGCAGCAACAAGCTGTATTGAAGCAGACAGTACACTACATGTTTCGGGCGGAGCCCTTCATCAGGTCCTGAGTGCCGAGTGTTCCTTTCGTTGTTGCCTGTTTGTTTGCAGGCGTGGTGGACCTGCATGACACTGAGCACCGGCTGGCCGACTTATTGTTGGTTATACCCGAGGTGAGGTGATTTTCCTGTTCCTGCCAACTGCAGCCTTATGAGCTGTCTAAACTCCTCCCCTTATTCTATCATCATCAACAGGAAGTCAGTAAAGGGATGGGCACGAGCCATTGTGAACAAAGGATTGATGCTGCCAATAGAGGAAGGAGGTGGGAGGGGCCAGGTGATGACTCTGTACAGAAAAAGGAAAACTACCATTTGCCGAGAGCTCTATACTTTGTGCACAGATCTATGGGTCAAATAACTAATTTTTCCATAGTGGAAAGGCTGCACGAAACATGAAAGCAGTGAGAGTAATGGCACAGTCCTCTAATCAACTCTGCAAACAATATAAAATCCAGATTAATTAACTGGGTCTTCAAAAAGTAAAATCAAAAGTAGAGTAATATGTGAGCTGCCATTTTTTTTTACTTGCTTTTTAGTTGCAAGCTCAAAAGTGATTACTCTCCAGTCCTTGCCTCAAAGCTGCATGCTTGTTTCAGGTCACTGTTATGTACACTCCCTCACTGATCAGTCCCATGCTTGGTCCAGGTTACTCCCTAAGCAGGAAAGCAAGTTAAAGAAAAGGAAGTAGGTTGGATAAGCCCTGCACTCAGAAAGAAGAATGGAATCCACAAGGATCAAGAAGAAGGGTGCCTCGAAATGTATGGATAAAATCAGTGGAAGAAACAAAAATGAAACAAAATCAAAAGAATAGCAGCAAATAGATATGAACTGAGAGCCTTCACTGATGCCATATGCTCCACTGAGAGTTAAAAGAACAGGAGAAAGACAGGGAAAAGTATTGCATACACACATTTCTGGCTGTGGGTATGTTAATGGACCTGCAATTTCATAAGTGCAATTTGGTAAAGTCTAATTACATTCTGGCAGAATATACAATAAAATCCCTCTTGCAACTCTTCTTGCCCACATAGCTGTCCTGCCTGCTTTTTATCCCAGAGTAACATAATCTGTACAAAAATCCAAAACTATGCCCTATGGCAGTGCTGGATGCATCCATTTCCTGGTTACCTCATATGTGAGGGGGAAAAAAAACCTGGATCAGTGCAGATAGATACCTAGAATGTTTGGCCCATTGGTGGCTGAAGGGGCTGAATTTGCCACCAGTTATCTGCTCTCCTGAATTGTCTGAGCACTTGGTAGCACTCAGTACTGGTGTTTGAAAGGCTGTCCCCCTATGGAATTACATCTGAACACAGCATTGCCGCCCTCAGACGTGACATGCCATGGTTTTTGCCCCCCCCCTGCTAATACTACCATATGTGAAACGATGGCATGTGTGGCGTTATAAACGTTAGCATATGGCTACATGAACTTGAAGCCAGGAAATGCTCACATCTAGCAGCTGGGAGGCTGAACTGTCCGACAAGTGTGCAGTTCAACCTACCGTAGAAAAGGGGCCTTAGACTGGATGTCAGAGCATGTGAGAAGGCTCCAGGGGAAAGAGAAAGTAACTTTTATAATTTTAGGCACCTTTTTTAAAACATGATTTATTTTCTTAGTAAATATAATACTATGGTAAATCTGTTGGAGCAGAGGGTAAATTTTGACTTTGTTAACGTTTCAGCAGCTATTGTGAGGGTTGAAACCCCAGGCTAACACTGACATGTAAAATCAGACAGTATATATATTTTATTTTTATTTTTTTTCTGGATAGTTTTGCAAGGTCATTTTTATCTCTAATTATCTCTATCTTGGCAGAGACCTGGTTAAATGAAATCCACATAGTCCTGGAAATTATATAATATATTATATATATTATACAGTATAGTAAATGTATAGTAAAAAGCAGCTTTTTATTTGTGGCTCATGAAAAAAAAAAGTTAATTCATTTTTTTTTTTTACAAATCATCTTCATTTCCCATTTTGTTGTAAGTTGTAATTCATACTCTTTTATTGTATTTCAGACTTTACTGTAGAAAGCCTGGACAGATAAAGAACATTTGGCCATTATTTTGTCATACAAAATATATTAATCTAGTGCTTTATAGGCACCGAAGTAGAGCTAATCTATGGCTTCCAAAAAGCTGGCAACCAGAGCGTCTGTCCACTGCAATGAATCATGACAATCTGTGCACATTAGTAATTAAAATCATTTCATAAATAGTTAATTGAAATGAAGGGGAGAGAGGAGAGCTTAGATAAAATGTTATGTGAAGATGCTCTTTAAGGCTCAGAAGAATAATCGCTTGACTTACATACTGTATTAAGCCCTGACTGTGAAGTAAATGTTATGCAGCTCTGCCTCACAGCTGGAGAAACATACATTGAATCCAGCAGGAAAACTGATGGCACAGGTACATGCTGACTGATTAGTAGGTAAGATTCTTACCTGGAGTGAAAACCAAAATCCCAGTATAGCCCAAGGGGGACAAAATGTAGCTTTCTACATCACAAACTAAAAAAAGAGACCACACAGGTTACTCAACTATATCATTAGGAACTACTTCCTCCTGCTCACTGATGTGCCAATATATGATGCTCAGCCCCGCGTGATCACTATATCAATTATCTCAAAGCGATGCAATAACAGACGGTCTTTCATAATTCAGAGCATAAAGCTCTTCATGACTGGAATATGGAAATACGGAACATGCACAAGCTTTTTTTGTAAATGGAATGCATTAGGATTAATACTAACTCACCTATATAAAATTTCACAGTAGTTGTCAATTAGTAACTGTATTAAAATGCAAAGCATGAAGGGAGAGAAAGGCAAGGTAAATGAAGGTAAAGAAAGGCCTGTGCACACTAAAGTGATGGTGCTCACCACTGTGCATTGCCTCCTTACCACCACTGCCTGGATTCTTCATTCACTTAATAAGAAGGTGGTTATTATGGCAAAGGTAAAATTATAGCAATCACCATTAACCTCCCTGGCGTTCAATTTCCCCAGGATTTCTGTGCAAAAAGTGATCTAATTAATTTTCATAACCTTCTTTTTCCCTATAACTTGCCAAAATACGTCAAGCAAGGGTCTAGTATACAGTGCAGGAGAGTATTGACGTGCATACATGTCAATACTGTTCACAGCATATTTTGTATTGACGTGTATAACTGTCAATACCGCCAGTAATACGGTCTTCTGGCTGTAATGAAATAACACCAGGTCTATATCAAGTTACGGTGATCTCAAAGGACACTCACTTTTTCATAAGAAACTTGTTAATGGCTTTCTGCTTCCTCATGAATTCCACAATCTTCCGGTTCAGGTAAACAAACAGAGCGCCACCAAATCCACTGGCAATCCTGAGAATCAGAAGCAAGGTCAGCACAGGGGTGGACTGCAATCTAACCTATATAACAGGCAAGCCTGAGGAGAAATGGTATATGCTATACTGTACATCTGTTAAAAAAGGACAAAGGAAAAAACAGCGCGCTTACCTAATTAATTTGTTTCCCAAAAGTGCCCATCATTTACATGACAAGAACCCCGTATAAATACCAAGTACTCTCCATAAAGTATTTTTTTTTTAAATCAGAACACTCCTTTTTAAATCATTAGATCTTAAAGGTGCGAACTGATATTAAAAAGCACTGAAGAAAGAAGTGCTGATCCATTAACTGATTGCTGATTCTTTATAAATAGGTTCATAATTTTGATTTTTGTCCTCCAACAGAAATAAAAAGGCCTATTTATAAAGAACTGCCAATTAGCTACTGGATTAATAGTTTTTACTTTGCTAATTTAAAAAAAATGGTCCCTTTAAAGTGAACAAACAGAGGGCTATGGATGTTTCATTTTAAACAATACCAGTTGCCTGGCAGTCCTGCTGATCTCTTTGGCTGCAGTAGTGGCTGAATCACAGACCTGAAACAAGCATGCAGCTAATCCAGTCTGACTTAAGTCAGAGCACCTGATCTCCATGCTTGTTCAGGGCTGTGGCTGAAAGCATTAGAGACACAGAATCAGCAAGAGAGTCAGGCAACTGTTATTATTTTACATACATACATACAATATAATTAAAATGCCATAAGGCTGCATTCCTAGCTGGAACCCAGCATGACTTCCAAAGTCACCTGCTGATGGAAATGACCAATTATATGTCAATAACAGTTTAAAGAGATACCTGTTAGCAATAAAACACAAACTGGACTGACTTTTTATCATTCTTGAAAATGGTTCACCACGCATCAAAGCAGCTTTCCAATTCAAGTTAAACTGAACGCAAATGTAAACAATGTCAACTATAGGTTCGTACACACGTCGGACTGTAACAAGCTATCAGCCGTCAGACCCGCCTGCGGGGCGGTCGTTCTGACGACAGTTTGCTGGTGGTTTGCCGGTGTGTACAGTCCGCCGAGCGGATCAGTTTAAACCGGCCTTATCAGCCTGACAACAGACTGTACACATCGGCAAACTGTCACTAGAACGACCGCCTGACGACTGGTAGCTTGTTACAGTCCGACGTGTGTACGAACCTTACAGGATTTAGATTTATTGCTTCTAGATAAACTGCTGTGTAAAAAAATTACATCTAAACAGAAGTTAAGGTGCCCATACACACATTGATTTTCCCATTTGATCTCCTGCAGATTTGACCACTTACCCACTTAAAGTTTTATACATACCTGGGCTTTCTCCAGCCCCCTTCAGACTGATCGATTCCTCGTCATCCTCCCACACCGCCGGGATCCTCAGCTAGACGGCCAGGTAATTTCGCAAGTTGGTGCCAGTTAGCACAGGCGCAGTGTAAATAGGGCCTCAATGTTTGATTCGATCGATTCTGAACAAAAAGGTATCGATTGGACAGGAGCGAGAATCTAGGTCAATTGAGCACAGGGCAGGAACGGAGAAAAATCCATAGGTCATAGGGCTGCATTGAATCGAACAGTGCAATGCTGCAGTTTGATTGATTTTCAATAGATTCCCTGCTGGAATGAATCTAATGAATTGATTTTCTGTGTATGGTATTGATTCTAAATGAATTAGTTCCTTCCGGAAAGGAATCAATCCTTTTGGAACATGGGATGGGGGGTGGAATCTATAATTGTATGGCCAGCTTTATACAGTTTATTATTACCCTCATTGTTTTAGGTTTGATGACACTATAACTCTGACAACAACGCTAATTTGCAAAAGAGTTTATAAAACCAAATGTGTCTTTACGATTTGCTCTGTCCGTTTTATTTGCCCTTTGATGAGGCACTGTGTTTTTGAATATGCATTACTTCATATATGTTTGACGACAACATCTGGGTGATTAAACCTCACCTCATTTGTGGTGCACAGTAATGGACGGCATTGCATATGGTGTGAGTGTGCCCTAAGGGAAACCATTCAACTGGAGACAACTGTTTATTTAGCATAAATCAACACAGAAAGTATGTTTTTTCATAATAAATTATTTCTGTGCTCTTGGCTGAACTATTCACACAGACAGTTGGGATTGTTCATACAGGGACACTGAATATAAAACACAAACTCAGAAGGTGTTTTTCTGTCCAAAGCAGATAAACCAGAATTTTTTGGTTCAGTCTAGCTGTGAAACAAATACAACTGCACATCAAACATCAGGGTCAGTCATAGTAGATGGGAAATGTTCCATAGAATTCCAGCAGCTGTAGGTGGGGCTATACAATACGTAGGGAGTGTGGAATGTTGGCATCCTGTACCATGTCCCAAGAAAATGGCTCTTGTTTATATAGCTGTGCAGCAGACAGAGTGGGCTTCTTCACAAGTACAAACATGTTTTATTCATATTTCATTTTGTGATTAAATACACTAATATTTCACTAAGGCTACATGAAAAATTGCTTTCTGAGCAATATCAACTGCTGAAAAACAAGATCCTGAAACAAACAAACAAGCTCCTGAAACAAACAAGATAACTGAAGTGAGAATATGAAAGCCGCCTGTCATATGTATTTCCTTTTAAACAATACCAGTTGCCTGGCAGTCCTGCTGATCTATTTGTCTGCAGTAGTGTCTGAATCAGACCAGAAACAAGCATGCAGCTAATCATGTCAGATCTTACCATAATGTCAGAAACACCTGATATGCTGCATGCTTGTTCAGGGTTTATGGCTAAAAGTATTAGAGGCAGAGGATCAGCAGGATAACCAGACAACTGGTATAGCTTAAAAGGAAATAAATATGTCAGCCTCCACTTCAGTTGTCCTTTCAAAGTTATGTGTATGGTTATCAGCAAGTCAGGGTCTTAAGCGAATGCACGACTATTTTTCTAGTGGAAGAAGAAATTAGTCAAATTTTGTATTGTACCTCACCCCTGCATCCCTTAATGGTCCCTACTAATGCCAGTCAGCACTCAAATGAACTCTTTGTACGCTAGAGAACCTGAGTTTCAAGCTGAAGGCAAGTCTGGTTCTTAACCTTTAAAGGTTAACTACAGCGAAAAACGTATACAAATAATACAAACGTATACATATACAAATAAGAAGTACATTTTTCCCAGAGTAAAATGAGCCATAAATTACTTTTCTCCTATGTTGCTGTTACTTACAGTAGGTAGTAGAAATCTGACAGAACCGACAGGTTTTGGACTAGTCCATCTCTTTATAGGGGATTCTCAGGGACATATTGATTTTCAAAAGTACTTTAGTGAATGACAGTTGCTCTGTCCAACTGCCAAAAAACTGTGTAGGGAGCAGGGAAGCTGGCCATCATCATTGTTTAAATCCTTGTTTGGGAATATCTTTATAAAGGATAAAAGCCTTGCTGAGAATCCCCTATGAAGAGATGGAATACCATGGAATCCCATGCTCTTATTTTGATGTTAAAAGTTTAACTACTTACTGCATCTTGTGCAGTATATTCACAGCCCGGCAATATTCACTTGAAGTACCAGGGCCGCGAATATAAGTCTACAGCAGTAGGCGTGCACGCTCCCGTCGTCGCCCGTTAGCAGAGAGATGAATGAATGGGAACACAGTTCCAATTCATTAATCTAAGTCCCTGATTCAATGAACGCTGGTGTCTATGAGATGCCTGTATTCAGTGTCTCTTCTTGTTACAGTGCCAAGTATTACTTCAGATTCACAATACTTACATATGTGAATCGGAAATAATGACTGAGGACACCTTGTGGCCAAATAGTAAATGACACCAAAATCCATTTTTTTATTTAACCTCCCTGGCGTTCTGGACGAGCTAGGCTCATCCAGAGACGCCGGAGGTCACCGCTCAGGCCCCGCTGGGCCGATTTGAACAATTTTTTTAAAACATGCAGCAAGCACTTTGCTTTGCTGCGTGTTGTACCTCATCGCCGCCGCCTATCCGCCGCTACCCGCCGCGATACAGGGCCCCCCCCCCCCGACCCCATGCACTGCCTTTCCAATCAGTGCCAGGCAGTGCTGAGGGGTGGATCAGGACTCCCTGTGACGTCATGACGACGGGGGAAGCCCTCCTGGAAATCCCGCTCAGAACGGGATTTCCGGAGGGGTGATTGCGGCGGCGGCGATCGGAGAACAGAGAGGGACGCCGCAGGGAGGGGGGAATCATGTAGCTAGCGCTAGGTACATGATAAATTAAAAAGAAAATGTGCAAAAAACTTTCCCGCGGCCGCAGGAATCAGAACGCCAGGCAGGTAAATAAAAATCCCAACACTGACTTTTATAATTAACTATTTCCCTCCCACATCCTCTCATAGTACCCAAACTTTTTTTGTATAGGAAAAAAAAATTACATAAAAAAAATACATAAGTAGTTACCTTAGGGACTGAACTTTTTTTTAATATTTATGTCAAGTGGGCATATTATTGTTACTGTATTTTTCGCCATATAAGACGCTCCGGCATATAAGACGCACCCAGATTTAGAGGGCAAAAATCAGGAAAAAAAGAAAAAAACTAAACCTAGGTGTGTCTATGATGCAGGGGTGTCTTAAGGAATTTTTACCCCTCCCCCCCTTTCCAGTTACATTACATACTATTACACCACATAAGGGGACAGTGTTATGATTGGTTGTTCCCATGTTGCCTGCCTATGTTCCTCTATGTGGTCAGTGTAGTGATTGGCTGTTTCTGTGTCCCCCTGTGCTGGCCCTGTGCTGTGTCCCCCTGTGCTGTGTCTCCCTGTGCCTGCTGTGTCCCTGTGTCCCCCTGTGCTGGTCCTGTGCTGTGTTCCATTGTGCTGCTGTGTCTCCCTGTGCCTGCTGTGTCCCCCTGTGCTGTGTCTCCCTGTGCCTGCTGTGTCCCACTGTGCTGTGTCTTCCTGTGCCTGCTGTGTTCCCCTGTTCTGCCTGCCATGTCCCCCTGTTGTGCCCGCAGCCCTGTGTCAGTGTCCCCCTGTTGTGGCAGTGTCCCCCTATTGTGCCAGTGTCCCCTGTGGCAGTGTCCCCCTGTTGTGGCAGTGTCCCCCGGTGGCAGTGTCCCCTGTGGCAGCGTCCCCTGTGCCTGTGGCCCCCTGTTGTCCGTGTGTCCTCCAGTGCCGGTGTCCCCCTGTGCAGGCAGCGTGAGTACACATACATTACCTGCTCCTGCCGCCACGCTCCTGGCTCCCCGATCCTCTTCTTCCATCTACCGCTGCCTGCTGCTGCCCCCGCCGAACATCGCTGGCCGGTCTTAGCCGCAGGGATACGCTATCAGCACACCACGTGCCGGGGTCACGCATGCCGCCGAACAACGCTGGCCGGTCCTAATTATCCGCGCAGGGATACGCTATCAGGGTGCGCCGGGTCACACATGCGTATGCGTGACCCCGGCGCACGTGGTGTGCTGATAGTGTATCCCAGCGCGGCTAATTAGGACCGGCCAGCGATGTTCGGCGGGGGCAGCAGCGGGCAGCGGTAGATGGAAGAAGAGGATCGGGGAGCCAGGATTGGAGCCAGGAGCACAGCGGCAGGGGCAGGTAATGTATATACTGCTTCCCTGCGCACCTCTGCATCCCGAAATCCGTACCTTCGCCGCATAAGACGCACCCACTTTTCCCCCAACATTTTGGGGAAGAAAAAGTGCGTCTTATACGGTGAAAAATACGGTAATTTTTAATTTACAGGCTTGTAATTAGTGATGGACGCAAAACTGAAAAAATGCACCTTTATTTCCAAATCAAATATTGACGCCATACATTTTACTAGGGAAATAATGAATTTTTTCCTTTTTTTCTCATTATTCCAATTAAAATGCATTTAGGATAAAATAATTCTTAGCATAATGTACATCCCAAAGAAAGCCTAATTGGTGGTGAAAAAAAGAAGATGTGCATCATTTTGTTGTGATTATTAGTGGTAAGTTATTGGCGAAAGAATAGGAGGAGCGCTGACAGGTGAAAATTGCTCTGGTCCTAAAGGGGTAAAAACCCCTCAGTGGTCAAGTGGTTACATTTTCCTTTTAAAATTTTGACTGTTTTAGGTAAAAGAGTGTTGTTGTTTTTTTATTATTCAGCTCCCATATAGACAAATCTTGAACTGTTATCTGCACTTAGAGAGGCGTTCTTCACATCTACACAGATTTTACACCGTCTAATAAGTGAAAGTTATTCTGTAATCCAACTGCAGAGAAACTGGATTCTTAAACAGTGAAAAAAAGGAACATAGTCTAGTTCTATGTAGGCTTGACACTGTACATTCATATGTTTATTTCATCATGTCACATATCATGTCAGGTACCCTTTAAGAGGCACTGCATATGAAAAAAAGGCACAATCTGGTAGGTTGCTAAAGGCAATTTCCTACAAGACTCTTTCACACCAGAGGCTAAGAATTGTCAGGTAACAATTACACAGCTGGCTCTTACCCAATCACAGCAAAAGCTGGAAGTTCTTGCAAATCAAAAGGGAAGTCCAGACGAAAGCGAGTTTTAAATAAAGCAGTTATGGTCTCTGAATGAAAAGCAACAACATAGAGGTCAGTGAATATCCGAGAAGGGAGAAAAGGAGAATATAGTCAAGTGACAAGCATAAGACATTTCATCAGCAATACTGGACACTTCTGATTATTCTGCTTATGGCGATTAATAACATGACAACTCACGTCACTAAGTTACCCTATGATTCGGCTTTTATTAGGGCAATGTTTGCTAGGAGTAGAGAATATTTGTACAGATCATCAACTAGGGCACAGTTCCAGCACTGCCTTATCTAATCTGCAGGCTCTTGTCACAGTATTTCACAACTAGGGCCATCATCACAAGAACAGTTATGTTTTATGGCATTGGCAATGGGAGTATTTTACATTTTTGGTTGATCTTTGCAGTCACTTTTGATCTCATTACAGTTATCAGCTATCAAAAGATCAAATGTGACATGACACTAAAAATACAAACATGCAAACAAAAGGCAGTGACTTTATTATCCTTGTAAAAAATATGCAAACTTCTCAATGGCCTTGTTTCAATAAACTTTTCTCCTGAGTTATCTCATCGAGAGATGTTTGTACCTTATCAACAAAATACCTTTTCAAACTACCTAAAGTAAAAAAGATACATTTTGCCTGGACATGGGCTTTAAGTGAATTTGGGATAAATTGTCCCAAATTCACTTAAAGCCCATGTCCAGGCAAAATGTAATCATCTGTAGGGAGGGCGTGGTACTAACCTTCCATGTGAGTCCCCTTGTTTGAGGGGGATCTCTCTTCAATGCTCAGTGATGTCTTTACTCCTGGCAAAGGGGGGGGGGGGGGGGGTCTTTAGGGCATTTTTTTGCCACAGCTTCAGCACACCACCAGGTAATTAGATACTGTAGCTGTCCTGTCAATTCAGGTGGCTCTCATAACCACCATATAGTGCACCTGTATTGTCAGGAACCGGCCCGCGGCACGCCTGCGTATACGGTTCCCGACTGCGGGTTTGACCAGATTGAGAGGGAAAGCAGCCTTAGTCAAGCTAAAACAAGGCTGGGACCCCTCAGAACACCTCTCACTGCCACCACTAGCGGTTCGCTAGACACTTCCACTCTGCTGTCGAGTCCTCAGCGCGCACTCCGCGTTTTCGTATTTGGGTCAGCTTTGCGCTTAGGCCAAATACGGGAACGCCACGCACCCACACACACACACAGTTGCAATCTTACACTGTCATGAAGCAAAGACCCACTGACAGTCGTTCCGAACGATACTGTTAGCCACTCTGCTGTCGCTACTCGCACTGGCGTTGTTCGTACGTTGGGTCAGCTGCGCGCTTAGGCCAACGTATGACAAACGCCCCCACACACAATGCAATTACAATTTCATACGGTAGTGTTGCTCAAGCGTACAATTAGGCATGAACTTATACACGGTTACACTTCAGTCTCTTCTAGGCTATGAGTGTTAGTTTAGTACGGCAGAAGTCAAACTTATTAAATAATAATTTAATATTCTAGAAAAACATAGAACAATGCAGAACTTAATATATACAAAAAGATTACAAAAACCAAAGTAAAAATAGTTACAAGATAAAAGTTACAAAGATAACACACACGGATATTTGCGTAAAATAAAAATGGTGATTAAAAAAAAACGTTACCAACTTGAAGGTCTCAACGTTGTCGGCAGGAGCATGCCGCTTGTTCGACCGGAAGTCGAGATCGACTCTAGCTATGCGCTAACTCCCAGAGCAGATGGTCACTAGGCATTTGCCTCTGCTTTTTATACTCTGAGCTACGCCTGGAGGCTGCAACTTCCTTGGGGAGGGGAGGAACTAGGTTTGAATTAAATCTCAGACATATTCCATTTCCGGGTAAAAGTCTATACATCAAAGATTGTGAAGTGAGTCTTTCAACTCCAGGTGAAAACTTGATTAAGGCTTTTTCCTGTCTCCGTTTTATTAGATGTAATTTACAGGTATAGTTTTGCACCTCCACTAATGATTTAATTTCCACAGGTAAAAAATGGTATCAACAGGACTTCACCCATTTCTAATAGCCTGTCATGTACATTTCAAACGTTCCTGTGTTAGTCTCCAGGCTCTGGTCCTCTTGCTTTGTGTATTGAGACAATGGGCCGTCTCCTGAGTTCAAAAGCCAGGCAGATAATCACATTAGCACTCTCAGAGGAACTGCATACAGACTCAAAGCACCTCATATGGTCAAGACAATCACCCATTTCCTTGCCCCAAGCAACTCAAGGTAACCTGCTCCCTTCTGGCAGAAAAAAATGAAATAATATGTTCCTGTTATCCTTAATATCATCAGCACCCCAATATATCTCCACATGTATGGGGCAGGATGGAAGGGCCATCTGGAAGCCAGTGGGGACAGCGCAGCATTAGGAGAGAACAGGTGTTCCAATCCATGTAGAGAAGCACTGCACACCAGACTCCCTGGGGGAGAAAGTGTAAACTTTTCTTCCCACAGGTTTGTGTTAAACTTTACCTAGATTATATGTTAAAGGATACCCAAACTGACATGTGACATAATGAGATAGACATGTGTATGTACAGTGCCCAGCACACAAATAACTATGCTGTGTTCCTTTTTTTCTTTCTCTGCCTGAAAAAGTTAAATATCAGGTATGTAAGTGGCTGACTCAGTCCTGACTCAGACAGGAAGTGACTACAGTGTGACCCTTACTGATAAGAAATTCCAACTATAAAACACTTTCCTAGCAGAAAATGGCCTCTGAGAGCAAGAAAGAGGTAAAAAGGGGAATTTCTTATCAGTGAGGGTCACACTGTAGTCACTTCCTGTCTGAGTCAGGACTGAGTTAGCCACTTACATACCTGATATTTAACTTTTTCAGGCAGAAAAAGAAAAAAAAAAGGAACACAGCATAGTTATTTGTGTGCTAGGCACTGCACATACACATGTCTATCTCATCATGTCACATGTCAGTTCGGGTATCCTTTAAGGTTTATATTACTTTTCTGAATGGGAGGACTGTCTGCTAATTCCCTGCCTAGTGTCACCTTGCGCCAGAGAGTGCCTAACCCAACTATACACTTAAACCAAAGTTATCTATTGCAAGCCCACATCTCTAAATTTTCCCCTACTGCCTCCAATCTATGTCTAAAATGTTCCTTACCCAACCCCTCCTTCCTACATCTATTATGGCAATTCCCTCCAATCACAGCTTCTTGAAGCCAAGTTCAAACCTTCTGTATGACACCATGGGTTCTCCAGTTTCCCTCGACATTAAAATGTATATCCTAAATCTAACTGAGGAAGAAGTTCCTGAATTTGACAAGGTCTTTGTTGTTGAGACCTCATTCACAGCTAAGCAGTGTGCCACCTTTAGATGGATGTCCCCCATGTGCCCCACTTTCGAGGACTGGAAAATGAAGGTTAAAAGCTCCCTTCCCTTCAAGAAATTAGTGTACCAACAGAGAGGTTGAACCAATAAGTATTCTAAGGTCTGGGAACACTGATTATCAAACCAACATGCGTAACTACACCCTGCTTGTCCCAGGATAATTTGACTAATTTCTTTACCATAACTCTGGATAAGACTCTGTGTCACTCAAAATAATTGCATACTATTTATATTGCTGTACTTTAACTGTCATTAACTTCCGCATGTGACTTGTGCTGAAACTTTTTTCTTGCAATATTTCCTCTTTGGATGGTGTACTTTTATATACCATTGCAATTTTCAATAAAGACTCTTGGTTAATGAGAATAAAAGGTTTTTATTACTTTTCTCATGAGCTTTTAGTCATTTTTGATGGGTGCTGAAAAAAACTCTGTAAGAAAGATGAGAAGTAATTTCTTGTGGGAAAACCCAAAAGAGAAGTTTACTGAATCAGGGCCTACTGCTTTGTGATGATGGGACTATATATTATCAACCAGGGGTGTTGCTAGGATCCTAAGAGATCCGGGGTACTTATGGGCACTTCAGCTGGGAAATGGGCGTGGCCATGCACCATAATGGGGGTGTGGTCATGGGTGTAGCCAAATTTACATAAACTTAACAGCAGTCTAAGTAGGCCTGCCCAGCAAAATGTTGGATGAAGCCACC
This sequence comes from Hyperolius riggenbachi, assembly GCF_040937935.1. Taxonomy (NCBI): domain Eukaryota; kingdom Metazoa; phylum Chordata; class Amphibia; order Anura; family Hyperoliidae; genus Hyperolius; species Hyperolius riggenbachi. The sequence continues at coordinate 210,453,138 of NC_090649.1, read as the reverse complement.
CCCCCCCCCCCCCCACTAATACAAAAAAATGCAGCATATCACAAATGGGCACTTAAACATAACTAGGCAGAGTTACCTGGTTTATGTTCTGGCTGGTCTGGCTTTCTGCTGGGTGGGCTGGCCTGCCGCCAGGTTATCTGGCAGTTCCCCCCTAGCATTCCCCTCCCATGCTACCATAGGGCTCCCATTCAGGCACCACAACTCCCAGAATGTCCCCATAGAAGAACCACATGCCCCCATAAAGGCAACACAGCACCCAGCATGGCACCACAGTACCCAACATGCCCCTATAGAGGCATCACAGCACTGAGCATGGCACCACAACACCCAGTTTGCCCACACAGAGGAACCTTAGCACCCAGCATACCCCCGATTGATGCACGCCTGCTCCCTACATGCCTGCCATTGAGGCACCATAGCTGACCCTGCCTGAGGGACATTCAGGGCACCCCAGAATAGATCTGGGGCACGTGCCACTGATCTTTGGGGCTAGCAACGCCCCTGTTGTCAACGTTAAACGAGTCTTGAACAACCTGTTTTTCCATTCACTCTGACACATTTTTTGGGATTCCAGCCTAATAGAATGAGGAAGCATTTAGGCCTCTATCAGATACTTATTGCTGCTCCTCCCCAAAAGCATGTGTCCCCTTACTCAGTTGCTTACAGCTTTCACAATGAGCAGAGAGTAAGAAGAACAGTGACAACACTGATAATAAAAAGGCATCTGTCTAGAGGGTGAGGAAGGGTTATTAGTACAAGATATTACAGCTGTCTGAAACCATTGAGGAGATTTCCCCTCACTGCATGTTCTGGTCGCACATATCACAGAGAACAAGTCAGGAGAAATCTTCACAAAAGGGGCACAGTAACAAAAAAAATCATGGAAGTTATAACCCTTTCATACTCCAAAATTAATAGCACAAATTTTAATTTCAAAATCCACTTTAAGGAACATCAAGGAGCTACAAACCCCAGTTTTTTTAAAACTCTAGGCATACTTTAACATGAAAGATCAGGTGTAGTCCTTCAAAAAGAGCATTAAGAATATATATGAATGGAAATACTATCTTCAGTGCAGTGCGTCAGTGGTGCTATTATGATCTTAATGAAAGATATGTGGTTGACACCAAGAGAAAATGGCAACAAATCTAGAACTACTGGTGCCCCCCTTCTTTCTTTGCTTTTCTAAATGCCCTATATCTAGATTCTACGTGTTGTGATGCTCTGACAGACTGTGTGGCTGCCACGTCTCTCCTATCTCCAGCATTATTTACATCGTAGTGCAGCAGTGAAAGACCTGGATTTTTTATGTAAGTAGTTTTATAAAATTTAGGCCATTTTAACTGTACTAGAGCTGATCTTCGATTTTAAAGTTGCCTGGGGCTGACTTTTAAGTTTACAATTAATTAATACACAGACTGCCTGTTTTGAATAGCATTTAAAAAATAAAGTGCCTGCTTACCCTCATCTTTATTCCACACAGCCAGTACTCGGAATATGAAAGCACTAAATGTAGCAGCAAAAAAACCACGCCAATAATTTCTTACGGCAAAAAATGTTGAAGTGACCTCAATACTAAACAGGACTCCTATACAAATGAAGAACAGTACAGGATTACGCCTTATAAACACTTTCATATTTCAACAGCTATGAAAATGTGCAAAGTACTGTAATTCAAAACATTCAAAACATCAAATAATACATTAAAAAATAAATTAATAAACCGTTTGTCTCTAGAAGCGCATTTCCAGACACACAGAAATAGAAGCCTTACCTTCCCTGCACTTGTTCTATGTATTAGAGAAATGCACAAAAAATGTTTACATAACTTCAATTGGGTCTGTATATTTCCCAAGTCAAGGGCCTGGTACACAAGTCTGCAGCCAACCTTTCGGGTGATCGTTCTTCCCAACTGATTTATCAATCAATCAGTTAACAATTGGACAGGGTTGCCAAACAAATGTACAGGCATGTTCAAGGGTTCTCCCATCTGATCTGTTATTCTCTGCAAATTCCACAATGGAGTATTATATGCAGGACTGAATAATACTATATTTACCAGCACATCAGATCATTTAATGACCAAGAAGCAGATCTGATGGTAGAAGATTTATCTTCAATCTGGAGCACATATTTTCTGTATATCAGCCCTTATAAAGCTCTTAGAGTAGGTTCATGCTAGAAGCCAAACAGGACCATTTTGCAATGGATGCATGTTGATGGGTCCTATGTTAACTATAAGATCCATTTACCCATGTCTATCATCTCCGTGTGTGCTGTGGTAGCAGAATGCAAAGTCCCATTTTGTAGGACTTTTCTGAATACCACATGTAACACGGACATGTCATAGATAGCATTGCCTCTTTTACATGTCTGTTACAACAGACACATTACATTATAAGTTGGATCCACTCTGATTGTCTACATCAGAATCCTGTTGTAGTGTGAACCTAGCCTCAGAAAGTTTAAAGGGAGCCCTAACAGAGTTTGATATGGAGGCTGCCATATTTATTTCCATACAAAGCAAGTTGCCTGGCTGTCCCTCGGATTCTGTGACTGCAAGGTCAGATGCATGGACTATCCACAAAGAAAAATAGTGCATGGGTTCTTCCAGGACACACTGTGACCATAACTGCTATTCCTAATGTGTCATCATCACCACAACTTTGCCAGTAGGAGGGACTAGACAAACTTTTCAATTGTGCCTGGACTTACAGTAATGGGCATAAAATACACTGAAATCTGATTACTACTCAAAGTGTGGTGGCCTGTTCTCTGTCACTGCATTTTGCAGTTTTCCACAGGATAAGTGGTCTTTTGGGGAGTTATTGCAGCTGAGTTTAACCCTTTAGAAGCCAATTTATTGAGAGGCTTGCAAGTGCTCCAGGCCAATTTATTTTAGCACACTTGTATTATTATTTGTTACATTTACCTGCTTCTGATAAGTACTGTAGTAATGTGTATTTATGGCAATTTGTCACTAGGGGGCCGTTTAAGACAATAACAGAGGACTTCTGCTTTCAGTTTCTATCTTTTCTACTAGTAGAGAGAGACTAAAGCTTTCCAAGGATTTACAGCACAATGGGTTCTGCTGACTAAGATCAAAAGCAGTGCATTTATCTCAAACGAGATAACTCTGAACTGAAGTTGCTAATGGGTTAAATTAGCCAAGACAGAGGCATGATGGACCTCTTCCTTCTGTGCTATCATCTCTAAAAATGCAAATGGCTTATCTGCCCTTGGGGGTGAGGTGGGGGTTGGGGGGGGGGGGGGGTCTGGCTCTAAAAATAATAGGTTGGGCAATTTCTGGTCAGGCCAACCGCTGGTTGTTGTAGAACAGGTTACTTTTGTTCACAGGTAATGCTCAAAAGGTGAATAGCAAAAAGACTATACAGGTAGAACTGGAACTGTGTCCAACAGGGGGGGACCCACTATACCCCACAGCAATGCTTTGTATTGCCATGTAAGAAATAAATATGATTCCATTCTTTCCAGGGTCACCCCTGATTACCTCACTTCCTTCCATGATGTCATCACCATTTCAGATGGTAACTGGCCAGTTAGTGCCAAGAGTCTCTGGCGCATCACCAGCTTAAAGAGCGGTGACATCAGAGGGTGCAAACATTTTACAAAAATGTAATAATATTGTAATATATTATTATAATAAATATAATTATACCCATAATATTCCATTGTATATCTGGAAGATTGACTAGCGGCACTGCTGAACTATTTGGCTGCAGCAGTGTCTAAATTACACCAGAAACAAGCATGCAGCTTGTCAATGTCAGAAACACCTGATATGATGCATGCTTGGGTCAATAGCTAAAAGTATTAAAGGCAGAGAAACAGCAGGACAGCCAGGGAGGTGGTATTGTTTAAAAGGAAATAAAATATGGCAGCCTCTATATGCCACTCACTTCAGTTGTCCTTTAAATTAGCTACATAAACGTAAAAATAACGTAAAAAAAAAAAAAAAAAAGCTGTCAAAAAGAAACTAATGTTGAACGTTAAGTGACAGCAATTAAGAGACACAAATGGCATTATCCTGAACAGGTCAGTGAGACATAAGTCATGTGACCAGCAGCAATGATGAAAAGAGCTAGGCATGATCTGCAGCACGTCAGCCTCAGCAAGGTGGATAATACTGCAGGTTCAGTGCTGTGTTACAAAGATTTGTTCACAGAAAACAAGCACATTCCACAACATCAACTAATCTCGGTTTACTAATAAATCGGCTTTACAAAACAGACACTCAGCCTAAAAGCCAGGGGGAAAAGATCTTAGAGTGAATAACAACCTGCATAGCGACCTAGCCCGGGCTGCCTTCTCAGAAAGAGATCAGAGAGTCATGCATGAAGTATTATGTAAAACTCAATATATTATGCAGTAAGCTGCTGATGGTCATATGCTTTCCAAGGATAAAGGGCAATAAAAGTCTATTTGCTGACATCCCATATTGACGTACCTGAACCAGTGTGGTCCTACCCAGTAACACACCCTCTATACCGAAACTGACCAGTTTTGAATGAAGCTCTTGTTAATCACATGCTAGAATCTGGATGGGAAGTTAGGCTTGGGAGAACTGCCCACTTGTCTAAAAATCACTTAAATGAATTAAAAATAGAAAGATTCATAAGGGATGAACTGTTCTACAGGGAAGCTGTGGGTACAAAGAAAACCATTTCACATTTTGTCAGTATTTTGTTCAGCTGCCTTTGCTTAGATAAATCAACAGCCTGTAAAGCAAACAGAGTGAATAGTTCAACCGCATGATCCTGATGTATTATTGTTTGAAAGTGGTGATTACATAACTATAACTGATGGTTCCCACACATATATTTCAAGCAGCCCTCCCACACCGCATCCTGATCATCCAACTCACAGTTTATATACACCCACCACTCACTCACATGCATAAGAATCCTTCACATAGCTTATAATTTCTCTAGATCCTTTCTGCCTACACAGCCCTCTTACCTCCAATGGGAGCAGCAAAGCAGCATCCAACTCCAACTGCGCAGGCTGCCGCCAACATCTCAATGTTACGAGACTCATTCTAATGTGTGAGAAATATTGTTAGGAGTGCCATAAATATAAAGCGAAGGGCACAAAATCAGGCATGTTATTGCCAACAGAATACTGCATAGAAAAGTAACAGCGTGAGCTAGATAAGGCTAAAATAAGTGGGGCCTTCCTGCACTTCCCCACTAAGGTCAAAATAAATATCATAAATGGAAACTAAACTGTCATACTGTCTTAACATATTAACAGGAATACACTCTGAGCTCCATGATGATTTAAAATCATATGTTGTACACTAACAGACCAATAGTTTTACCACCTGCTACTTAAAAGGTACATTCCACTTTTGTTATTAAAAGTATCAAAAACATTTGATTGTGCTGCATGTGTATTGTGTTGTGTAATACTGTCCCGATTCCCGCTGATCGCTAAAAGTGCTAGCTCAGGAGAAACCTAATGGCAGAGATCTCATTGCCAGGATTGCAGTTACGTGTTGCATGCAACATTTTCCCGCGATTCTCGAACGATCGCGGTACAGTACTTTTACATACGCTTATTGCGATCGCCGGGAATCACGGAAGTGTACATTGATTTTACTGTGCCAATCGCGGTAAAATCACAGCGCAAAACGGTAGCACTTGCGCTTTTTAAGTGTGAATAGGCCCTGATGCAAGGGTGATTAGCTGCACACAGGAGGCACCTTTGTAACTTATTTTCAACACCTGCACTAATCCATTGACTGCAGCAAACTAGGACACCTCCACTGATCAGTTTTTGTTTGGAACATCGTGGAATGGCTGTGTTTTATATGAACAGAAAAACAATAAAAGAAACTGGATATATTTGCCATAAATCTATGCAATACAGTATATAGAACTTAACTGAAAGAATTGTGTCTTTTTCTGAAAGAAAAGTGGAAATTCCCTTTAGTGCCCAGCTGCGCAAATTATTGTTATTTCCCTAACGCTCGCCTTAACTTTTCAAATATCACATAAATATTTAGTAAATAATTAGTGATCAATAAAAGATTTCATAGTGTGCCTTTATGACTTTGTGAATGAGCTGGCTGAAGTGTGTCCTCCTCAGAATTCTTCCTCCCCGCTGGAGGAGGAGCACTGAGTAATTGCAGAACCTCATAGCCTCCCATACCTTGCTGCAGAAAGAGGGCATGGTCTAGGTTGCAACCCACTGACAGACAAGCTCTTGCACAGGGCCGTTCACATCACAAACGCGGATGGCCACGCATGCGGAACGCACGCCATCCGCGTTTGTATGCGTTGCGTGGCTGATCCCATCACTGAAAAGTGAATGGGACAGCCGCGCGTTTTTGCAAAAACCGCGTGCAGCATGCGTTCCCGGAACCGCACAGGTCTGGAACGCATGCAGTGTGAAAATCAGACAGTGCACTCTATGCACTGTCTGATGTCGTGCGTGTCGGCCTCCAACGCGCGTTTCCAAAACACGGCTGGAAACGTGTGCAGTGTGAACGGGCCTTAAAAGTGAGCCTCACAGTGGTCAGCTTATAATAAAGCGGTCAGCTTATTATAAAGGCTCAAGGAAAAAAGTAAGCCCACTCTCTTTCAGATGGACAACTGAACTGCCCACTTCTCAGGCAGTTCAATTGTCCCATCTGCCAGTAACCAAGCACACTATGGCTGCAATTGAATGCAGCCAAATGGCAGCATATGTAGCCCCATGCATCAGTGTTTGACACTCAGTGCGTCGCCCAGCAGAAAAAAAATGCATCATGTCATGTCTGAGGAGATGTAAGTTAATGTGGTGGCTGCCTCTCCATTGCCCCTGGTGAGCACTACCAAGTGCCTGGGAGCAGCTGACCATCACCCTCAGCCTCTCGGGTGAAAGAGGCCTAATGGAATTTCTTTATTAGTCTTTTAATATGCATTATCATTTAATGTATTTTTCAGGATATTTTGGGAAGGTAGTGAAATAAAAATGTGTGTAATAAAGCATTTAGGCTGATCTCAGGGTTCCTCTTTAAACACATAACAACGGAACCCACCAATAACAGCAGACCTCAAGCTGCAGCAATGGGGTAAGATTATGGCTTTAATAATAAAGAAGCTACACATTTTAAAAGGTAAATAATATTTGTATGTGGTGTTCAGCTCTGAACTGGAGAGTAGCAGAGTTTTGATTGGCTCCCAGATAGGGTAAGCATGGCAAACAATGCAGCAGGACTCAGTCACTAGACCCATCAGAAACTGCACATCACAGTGATTTTTGCTCAAACACACCTAGAGGATCATAGAGCATGTCCTGTCTTGAGCAATGCTGCCTCCAAAACAAGCCGCTTTTACAGCGTATGACTTTTTTAGGTCAGTCAACTGAGGCTCTCTAATTAGATGGCTGACGTTGGGGGACAGCTTCACTTTTAATACAGCTATTAACCAGACATAGTATTTTAACTTTTGATTAATATAAGGATACCACTTTTCATGTTGGATTTTAAACTTACCACATTTTTGATTTAGAAACTGCAACACCAGAAATTAATATCACCAAAGAAAGAACCCTTCGCAACTAAGGGCCCTTTCACATTGAGGTGGTGCGTTAAATTTACTGCACCCCACCGCAGCCTAATTAAAGTTTATGGGGGAGTTCACTTGTACTTGACAAGTGCTATTCACTTGACAAAGAACGGTGTACCCGTTCGAAACGGCGTCCGTTTTGTGGGCAGACCTGGCTGCAATGGGGATCTATCCTATTGCTTTGTAGATCTTCAACTCTCTACATGTATCTAAGAGCTTACAATACTGGAGCTATGATTACATCCTGAAAACTGCTGGATGTTTAGAGCTATGTTTTATTCACAGATGTTTTAAGTGAATAAAAATCTACATGTTTTAAGAGACAGCCGGTGTTGGTCATCACTTTTTTGGATAAGTTCCCCATGAGGAGATGGGCTAGTCCAAAAACTGTCAGTTCGGTCAGATTTCTACTACTTACTGTAAGTGACAGCAACATAGGAGAAAGGTAATTTATAACACATTTTCTTCTGGGAGAAATGTACTGTTTATGAATGTGTTTTCATGTATTTTAAGGCTTCTTTCCCAATAAGACAGTTAGATGACACGTTTCGGTCGCATAACGTGCCCCTAACGCAACGCCTGGTGGTGTTGGAGCAGGACGCTACCAAGAGCCACGTTAAAAGCAGCTCTTGGTGCGCCTGCTCTGTCGGATGCGCTGCGGAGACCACGTTAGCGGCGCTCTCCGCATCACTTGGTCCCGCCAGCCAATCAGTGGCCGCTCCTGGAAGTAAACACTGCAAATGCAGTGAATATAAAGTAGCCATGTGCCTGGCTACGTAGCGGCCTATCCCCGCCTCCTCTCCGCTCACAAAATAAAAAAAACACCCATACTGAGCATGTGCAAAGAGTCTAACGCAGCTTAAGCCGCTACAACGCACAGTATGCTGCACTTCAAACGAACGTGCAGCGTTACTGTGTAACGCAACGTGGGCACTGTGAACAGCCCATTGATTTTTCATTACTGTGCGGTGGGCTGCGTTACAGGCTGCACTAACATGCGCCTGTAATGTCTCACTGTGAAAGCAGCCTAAATTTAACCATTTTTCACTATAGTGGTCCTGTAAGATTTTTAGTTTGAGAAGCCTGGTGTAATACAAAAAGTAGCTTTTGTACACTCTTGTTATTAAGCTACTGGATGGTACATTGAGATCTGTTTGTGGATTGTGGCTTTAATGTTCCAAAGAAATATTGTATTTGATTAAAAACACTAGCAGTGTTTAAACATTTACACACAACAAAAGATTTAGCTGCAAATGTAATTTATATATCAGTTTTCTTGAGATAAGCTGACCTGCTCTAGAGTGGGCTTCTTGAGCACTGATTCTAATAACCAGGTGCACATATTAAAGGAGCTGACAAGTAGGCCTGTTTAATGGTATATGACCATTGCTTGTAGCAAAAAATAATTAGACAGCTGTAGTGCTGAAATCAGTCCAAACAGGAAAAAGCAGCTTCAAAACAAACAGAACACATATCACACCAGTTAATAGTCTCCTTAATGATTTTCAGTTAGCTGGCCTATCATCAGTAAAGCTTGCCTTTATGTGTGAGACATGGAAGAAAATCTCCAGGGGACATCACCTTATGTACTCACCTCATAGATTCCACCAAACAGCGACATGAACTTGCTGAGCAGAGCGGCGCACATACTGGCAACATGCACAAAAGGGCCCTGAGGAATTGAGAGGGAGAAGTGTCAGCTCAGATTCCTTCCTTGATAGATAATGTGACTGCATGGTGCCTTGGCAGATTGCTGACTGAAACATATTCGGCTCAGACAAATAAATGCTGTTATGAATGACTTCTGCAGGTAATCTGATTTGCGGATTATGCATGCGTTATTAATACGCCATGTGTTGGCACTGCTAGCTGCTACAATTCACTGGCATGCATGAGATCCACTCCTAACCACACAGATTGCTTTGGTAGATATACATATCATGTAAAAAGCTCTCTTCTTCACAATCGATTTTCTTTTATACTAAGGAGCTGTCTCCACTCATTTGGCATCACAGGAATAAAAATGAGACAAACCATAAGTAGATAAAGCCCAGCTAAACTCAAAATTCAAAAAGGCACATTTGATCAGCAATCAAGATTAATAAATATAAATAGTGTATATAAGTAATGATGCTTTTTTTTTTACAATAGGCAAAATGTACTTGAAATTGCATATAGTGAGCAGCAGCTCCCTCCCCACCCACAGACAGGGCTGGGACGCTGGAAACGGATCAGTTTCTGTGTCCAAAGCCGTTTGTGTAGAGGGAGATGTGTTTTTACATTGGTTTTTACTACCCATGCATGTATCCGGGGTCCGTGAAAACACTGCAAATCCGGACCCTCTGTTCAGCTTTTAAAAGCAGATCCCCCGAATCGTCCACGGATCCGTTTTATAAGTGGGTGAAGACGGACGTTATTTTTAACATTTGTATCCGTGGCTCCGTTTTTGGTCCGGGCTCAAAAACGTAGCCACAGATACGTTTTTAAAACAAATGTGAATCGAGCCATACTAAATAATACTAAATAATATATCCCCAATCCTCTAAGGCCTCGTTCACATCATACGCGCTTCCGTGCGCATTTGGAAGCGCGTATGATGTGCTGAAATGCAGGAACGGCAGAAGGGGCATAGACTGCCCTTCTACCGTTCACATCTACTGCGCTGCGCAGCAGTACGATACGCTAGGAAGCGCCTGCGTACTGCTGCCTGCATTTTGCCCAGAAGTGCAGAGCTGATCCCAACACTGTCAATGGATGGAATCAGCAGTGCAGCGGCGCAGATGGCGTGCGATCGGATGCACTGCGTTCAGATCACACGGGTATCTGCACTAAGTAGATGTGAACGTAGCTTATTCTGCAGCTGCTGCACAGGTATATTAGGTGTGGCCATGTGACACTCAAAGTAGGAAGAACAGCAGATGCCAGATTACATTTTACAAAGGCCCAAAATTACACTAGAAACCACTTGACTAGATGAGCAGATGGGAATTGTAGTCACAGGAAGCAGGCAGGAAGACCACCCACTAGGGTAACAGGAAACTAACAAGTTCTAGGGTTCTTTAGCTTGCATAGATCACAGTTCAGCCGCAGGATACAAAGCTTCACAAGTTCAAAAGTTAAAGAGAATCTGAAGTAAAAATAATATTATGAGATAATGATTTGTATGTGTAGTACAGCTAAGAACTTGAACATTAGTAGCACAGATATGTGCCTCATATTGTTTCCAGTACAGGAAGCGTTCAGAAACTTCAGTTATCTATGCAAAAGAGCTTCTCTGAGCTACAGTGCTGTTTTCTGAAGCACTTATCTCAACCTGTGTCTCGATATTTCTTGTTTGTTTAAGGTTTTACTGCAGAAAAGTTCAAAGAGTCATTAGCTCTGATCTGTTTCATAGTTTAAAATACAGTGTAGTTTGTAAACTGCGAACATTAAAGAATAATGTAATGTTATCAAAATAAAGCTATACAATGGAAATTAAAATATGAGTCTTTTCTTTGCTACTAATGTTCACTTAATTATCCATACTACACAAACACTTAATTATATCATACTTTTTTTGTGTGTGTCACTTAAAGTTCCATAGGTAATACATTACATATAATTACACTAATGAACATGATTGCATTCAGTTTGCCTCCCTATTCAATTTGGGCTTAGTTGGACTTTAAATGAGTGGAAAGCATGTATAATGTATTGTTGAATGGCAAGTTGCCATTGGCAACAAAACATCTCATTTACAATGTAGCTTTCTGTGCATGGTGAAAAGGTGGTCATACATGATACAATCTAATTGTTTAATAGAGTGATCAAGTCTGTAATATGACTGAACTCATCATAAAATCAAATGCAAATAGTTTTTGTCAGCAATGAAGATCTTTGATCAAGAATGTTTCTTCAATCACTGGAAAATTATGATTGTTCCACAGAATTCTTCTTTATTTAGGATCACATGTGCAATTAATTGTTATTTAACTCTAAGGTTAGGGTCACAGTCACATCTTAACGGCCTAACTGTAACGCAGAACATCACAATGTAAAAGCAATGAGACATTCACAGTGCGGCTGTTGCTGTGTGGTCTGACGGAGTGCAGTATCCCAACGCACTAAATGCAGTACATTTATCACATAATGCCAGTGTTCGCAGTACGGTGAAGCATACTTTTAATTGACTGTATGCGACAAAGCGCAGATAATGTTCAGTATCGCTTTCTCCGTTTACTGTGTCCCTGCTGTCTTGCACCGTAAACCTAGCCAAAGGGTGCATTCACACTACATCTGTGGTGAGCAGAAAAATTCTGCATATAAACTCACTGCTTGTCTATATAACTGAAAGACAGTTTTATTGCATGGTGCGGACACTCTAAGGCCAGTTAACAGTTAAATTGCACAATTAGCAAGCAGCAACTGCTCATTCAACAGCCGATCTGCCAGGCATCTTCTATACTAACCAAAGGTTGTAACCTGTTTGACGGCTTAGTGTGGGTGGCAACTGAATGCGGCAGTTCTTCTGTGTGCACAGACTTTGAGTGGCAGGGCCTCTGTGGCGGTTGTGGTGTTGAGTGGCAGGGGTTCTGCGGCGGTTGTGGTGTTGGGACGCGGGGTTTGCGGCGGTTGAGGTGTGCGATTCTTTTGAGAATCAGGAGTTTACTAGTACAATTCTATGGGCCTGTTTAAATCTCTGAATTGTAAAAGATGACATTCTAACACATTGCATGCAGGCTTTCCATTAATGTCCATTTTATGATGTTACTATTCACACACATCATAAGCTGCAGCATGTGCACAGTGTGAATGCTGCACGTCGTTATACCGTAACTCACCTGCCACACTGTGAATGTCGCATAGGTGATGCATTGCAGTATGGCAAAGTGGTCGTTATGCCGCACCGCAACGCACCACCAGGAACGTAGCCTAAGGGTATTTTTACACTAACACATTTTGCATTAATACACTGTAAAGCTGTATCCATTTGGACCTGTTTCTTTGTGTACGCTACATTGCATGCCACTGCAAATGTTCTTTATTCAATGCCCCAGTGTGAAACTAGCCTATCATTAAACAGATCATAGACTGCATCTCATACAGCCACTATAACTGTGAACTAAATATGCAGATATCTTATATTATTATAAAGCCTTTATAAACACTGGCTCATCCCACACAGAACTGTAATGATTCATTTTAATGTAAATATAACCATGTCACATAAAGTGAAGGATCACTGGGCAGAATGAAATGAACAATCATCAATTATGTTTCTGTTTCCTTCTCTCCCACACCCCTTTGTCTTCAGATCAGTTATAATAAAATGTCACTTGCAATGATACAGTATGTGAAATCTAGTGCTGCAGCCCGCTTATACTAGCATATTGATGTAAAATGTATGAAAGGACTTCAGCCCCTGACACTAAAAATGAAATTGTACTATGCAGGTTTCTATATTTGAGAATAAGGGATGTATTTGTTTTCTTGCTGGTTTACACAAGGCTTCTGGTGGCGGAAAACACATTGTTTCTGGCTGGCGACGGAAATAATGCTTAAATGAATGGAAACATTTTTAAACCACTATACCAGCTTTGCCCATTGTTGACGCAATACTGCGGTAGATCCCATCTGGTCTTGGATGCTACAGGTAGCGTCACCCGTCGCCTGAGTTTGGTGGTTCCATGTCACCCTACGGGCTCAAAATGAGATGCTGCAATAAAGCGCTGGTAACCGATGCTAAAAGCTTCTCTACTCTTTGCAGAAAAGCTCCTAGCATTGGCAGAACTAGCTGCCAGAAGTCCAGTGTGAACCATACTGCCAGGGCCGGCCCGCCCATGAGGCGGGGTGAGGCGGGTTCCTCAGGCGGCAGGAAGTGGAGGGGCGGCACCAGGCATAAAGAGGAAGTGACTGTGCCTGGTTCTTGCCGCCTTCTAACCTGACTGGAGAGAGACGGGAGAGAGAAACACCCGGCACTATTTCCTCCTCATAGCAGCAGCGGCTCTGCAGAAGTGCGCAGCTTCCGGGCCTCTGCTGTGCTGTGCAGGAATTACACAGATCCGCACTAGCGGGCCTGGGAAGCTGATGAAGGAGGTTCAGCTGCAGTGAGGATAAGTTTCCTACATCTGAGACGGTGAGACTAGCTGCCTGCTTTATCGCACTTCTGATGTGCCTTCTGCAGTCTGGGACCCGCTCTCCTGACCACGCTTCTCCTCTCGGCTGGGATGTGCACGGGCTCCTGTGTGTCACTGCAGGATTCGGAACACAGAAAGCCGTGATTGCAGGCAGCTAGTGACATGTTTATGGCCCCAGGACAGCTATGGTATGTGCAGTCCTCGGTTAGGTAAACAAACATTACTATCGCTGCCTCTTTTGTTGTTATGTGCTCTTTTAACTAGCTCTGTTTGCAGCTTTACTATATAAAACAGTTTGCTCTACTGTGATGACGTCTTTTAAGGTGCCCACTCCATACACTAAAGGTGCCCATACATTATATGATGCATGGGCAGATCGACCAAGTGACAGATCTCTCTCTGATCAAATATGAAAGGAGAGAGATCCTTTGCCTGCCCATACAGCAGCAGACCGATTCCCAAAAGATTTCAGCATGAAATCTCTTGGGAATCAGCCTTGTGACTTAGCACCTGCCGCCTCGCCACCTCTGTCGTTGGATCACAGGATCCACTTCACAGGAGCACAATGGAGGGGACTAGTAGGTTGGCAAGGGAGCAGACGGACTGCAAGGGGCTTAAAGGATCCCATACATTATTTGATTGGCGGCATCAATCTCTGTCAGAGATCAATGCCTCAACGTGGCCACCAGATTGTAATTACCATTTCTGTCTGAAACTGAAACTATCAATCTGGCAAGATGCTGAGTGCACTCAGGACGATCGAAGGACCCCTGGCTGGTCTCCAATCTAAGGTGTGTACTCCTCCGGCTGTGCAGAGTGCTGAAGTGGGGGACATACTCGCCTATCTACCAGCGCACACCACCCATGTCCTGTGTCTTCTCTCCATCGTTGCCAGTGCGCCTGTATTCCTTGGGCATCTACGTGGTTGCACACATGCCAACATGTCACATGGTACAGGGGGCGATGGAGAAAAGATACAGGAGGAAGCGTTCGAGGGGACAGGTGAGGGTTATTGCGTTTGTGTGAGTTAGGCTAACAGTAACTGGTGATATGAACATGGGGGCCCAAGTTGCTGATTTGCCTAGGGCCCAGTTAAGCCTTAATCCAGCTCTGATGTGGATCATGCTGGATGCCCGACGCCCGCCCTTCGCCGCCGCCAGACCCCATCCCCGGTGAGTCAGTCACTTTGCTGCCTCAGGCTTTCTTTCACGGTCGGTTGGTCGGCCGTGTGGGGGATGTACAGCAGATGGGGGTATACAGGGCACCAGTAATGGACGTACAGACAGTAGGGAATTAGTAATGGTGGGTGTACTGTGGGGATGGAATCAGTATTGAAGACATATTGGGGGGCTTGGCAAGGGGAACAGGAATCAATGAAGGGGATGACAAAGTCGAAAGGAAGATGAAGGGGGGGGGCAGGCACAAGAAAGGTGCTAAGTGGGAGCAGGAAGATGGTGACATGGGAGTGGGGATCAAAACATGGAGAGGGAGGAGGGCAGTGACTGCAAGGAGGGGCATAAGACAGAGAAACTCAGGAGAGAGTGGCAAATAAGGAGGCACAGGGGAGAGGACACAGAAGGGAGGCACAAGAGAGAGGGGCAAAGGAGGCACAAGAGAGGCCACAAAAGGGAGGCACATGGAGAAAAGACACAGAAGGGAAGGACAGGATGCACAGGAGAGGGGCACAGAAGAAAGGCACAGGAGAGAGTGGCAAAGAAGGACTCCTTCTGAAGGAGGCACAAGAGAGAGGGGCAAAGAAGGTGGCATGAGAGGCCACAGAAGGGAGGCACATGAGGGAATGGACGCAGAAGGGAAGGACAGGATGCACAGGAGAGGGGCACAGAAGGGAGGCACAGGAGAGGGGTCACATAAGGGAGGCACAGGAGAGGGGTCACATAAGGGAGGCACAGGAGAGGGGTGGAGAAAGGGCACAGAAGGGAGGCAGGAGAGAGGGGCACAGGAGAAAGGGGGCAAATGAGAAAAGCACTGGAAAGGGGGCACAAGAGATAGATGGCATCAGAGAGGTACAGGAGAAAGAAAGAGATGCACAGAAGAATAGGGGGGGGGGGGGGGGGGGGGGGCGCCTTCACGATCTTTGCCTCAGGAAGCAGAAAGTCCAGGACCGGCCCTGCATACTGCTAGTCAAATAAAGCTTTTAGTAGAAGGGAAGATGTTAGCCTGCAGATCATCTGAAAAACTGTCCCACATACTTCTTTTCCAAGCGGCATTCCACTTCCGAGGGCACAAGTTAGTCCAATGACTTTGGCAATAAACGTTTTAAGGGTAAGGTATTCTTTTAGCACCACACCACGGAGGATAGTCTTCATTTCTGGAATGCCAGAACCTAGGAGAGACATTCATTTACCATTAGTAACAAGTCTATTCAGATAGACAAGTCGAGAAAAGACTTCATGGTGCCAGTGACAGACCAGCAGAGACTGCATTGTGCCAGTGACAGACCAGCAGAGACTGCATGGTGCCAGTGACAGACTAGCAGAGACTGCATGGTGCCAGTGACAGACCAGCAGAGACTGCATGGTGCCAGTGACAGACCAGCAGAGACTGCATGGTGCCAGTGACAGACCAGCAGAGACTGCATGGTGCCAGTGACAGACCAGCAGAGACTGCATGGTGCCAGTGACAGACCAGCAGAGACTGCATGGTGCCAGTGACAGACCAGCAGAGACTGCATGGTGCCAGTGACAGACTAGCAGAGACTGCATGGTGCCAGTGACAGACCAGCAGAGACTGCATGGTGCCAGTGACAGACCAGCAGAGACTGCATGGTGCCAGTGACAGACCAGCAGAGACTGCATGGTGCCAGTGACAGACCAGCAGAGACTGCATTTTGCCAGTGACAGACCAGCAGAGACTGCATGGTGCCAGTGACAGACTAGCAGAGACTGCATGGTGCCAGTGACAGACCAGCAGAGACTTAATTGTGCCAGTGACAGACTAGCAGAGACTGCATGGTGCCAGTGACAGACCAGCAGAGACTGTATTGTGCCAGTGACTGACTAGCAGAGACTGCATGGTGCCAGTGACAGACCAGCAGAGACTGTATTGTGCCAGTGACTGACTAGCAGAGACTGCATGGTGCCAGTGACAGACCAGCAGAGACTGCATTTTGCCAGTGACCGAGTAGCAGAGACTACATGGTTCCAGTGACAGACCAGCAGAGACTGCATGGTGCCAGTGACAGACTAGCAGAGACTACATGGTGCCAGTGACAGACTAGCAGAGACTGCATGGTCCCAGTGACAGACCAGCAGAGACTGTATTGGGCCAGTGACTGACTAGCAGAGACTGCATGGTGCCAGTGACAGACCAGCAGAGACTGCATTTTGCCAGTGACCGACTAGCAGAGACTACATGGTTCCAGTGACAGACCAGCAGAGACTGCATGGTCCCAGTGACAGACTAGCAGAGACTGCATGGTCCCAGTGACAGACTAGCAGAGACTGTGTGGTAACCCCCCCCCCCCGTAGTGCTTAAAACCTAAGACCCCTCCCCCCTGTGTAGCCTAAACCTAAGACGTCCCTTGGTGTTGCCTAAATCTGACACCCCCTCCCATTGGTGCCTTAATCTAAGACCCCCCCCCCCCCCAGAGGCCTCTAAAGCTAAGACCCCCCTTCCTCCCCAGTGGTGCCTAACCTCCCTGTGGTGCCTAACCCTACCCCCCTCCTAAGTCTTAACCCCACCCCTTCCCCCCACAATATGCGTCAAAGAATGTAAATAGCAGGACCCACGGTGCACCTCCGGGTGCCGAAATTAACCCTCCTTGCTGATAATTGGGCACCCAAATTACCTTCTTTGCCACACTATTAAAGCCGCGATTTGCGGCAAAGAAGGTAAATTTCAGCACCTATGGTGGCGCCATTTTTTCCATAAGGACTCCTGCGCCTTTTTTACACGATTCAAAAACTGCACGGTACCAGTGACAGACTAGCAGAGACTTAAACGTACCACTGAGGTAAGCTAGACAGTCCTTTCCTCTAAGAACATTTGTCCTCTGGGCTGCTGTGGTCTAGGATTAAATATAAAGGATATGCAGGCATGGGGTTTGGGGCTGAAGGATTTACTTCAGAACTTTAACTGATATGTGTCATCACAAGGTCACCAGAGCAGCTATTACTATATTACTGATGACTAAGAATTCTTAAAAATGAACATCCATCTCTGAAATCTACATTTCCATTATTCACAAAAGAATTGTGGATTAATCAGCATCTTGTTTCTAAGAAATAAAAAATGATTTAACAATTCAATATTTCATTTTCCAGTATAAATATGAAGAACAGAATGCAAGAAATGGCAGCACAATAAATGTATAAAAAATGTCACACTCGATAGTGGGAGCATCAAACAAGCAGCTAATCCCAGGGAGATCAGCATTGGGCTTTATGATCATGTGACCCGCTTACTTATTCCATATTGTCCTTGTCCAGTTTAAAATTTACACCAAATGTGCCCCCAGCTTGTTTTGCTCTGTTTCTCACAGGCCCATGTATTATGCCAGCTCCAGTGGCCTACATATTCTCCCCAAGTTTCAATTGGTTTCCTCTAGGTGTTTTGGTTTCTTCCCACATTCAGAAATCATAATGGCAAGCTAGTGGACATCTCCAAATTGGCCCTACACTGTAGCAGGGATATCAGATTGCAAGACTGTCTGAGCCTCAGGTACCGAGATAAACCGTTCCTTGCATTTTGCACAGACCTGCAGGAAATGCGTGTTACGCAAATGAGTCGGTGTTACGCAAATCTACAAAAATAAGGATTTATAATGATGCTGGTGAAAAAATCCTATGAGGTGAGGAAAAAGTAGCGAGATACCAACATGTTTTAGAAAAAGAGTGGCTGAAGTTCTCACGGACATTAGCGGTGTAAAATACTAAGCAGAGGGGAGCCGTCATTACTACAACACAAGCTACAAGTCACTGGAATTTGTTAATGGCTAGCCAACAATATCCGTAACTGTTGAGCATTAATGAAGCATTCACAGTACAGCATCATTTGAGGTAATTTAGTTTAAGCATCTTCACAGCTCTGTGACTGAAAGACAGAAATGAAGCATGGCACATACCCACAGCCTGAGGCGCCATGATCTGTGTGAATCCTGCCGAGAAAGTGATGAGGACAACAGGATATGTGACCCAGGCCAAGTACTGCAGAAAGACATTACTCTCCAAACCACCGTACATCCACTTGTGAGCTAGGGAAAGAGAACAGAAGACAATAGTGCAGGTAACGAAAGACTTATAGGAGAGGAAGGAGACTGACAACATGAAACATACAACAAATGTCAGTGGCAAAAGCCATAGGATGTACTTATGCCAGGTTTCCTGACATACCGCGCTCCTGCTTCCTCCTCTGTCAACTTTATGCTCTTAAATAAAATCACCTTTCTACTGCTATAACATGCAATATCCGGTGATATTAAGTCGTATCCCCAAAAAATAAAAAGACTGAGAATATAGGACTTCTAAAAAGATAAGGGAGGGAACTCTGTTTTAGTAGACCAAACTAAAGCTGCGATTTTAAATGTATATTTTGCTTCTGTCTAACTAAACTCACCTTTGTTTCAAATTACAGCTGTGCCTTGTTGCCAGACGTCTGCCCTAAACTTTGATGCAGTTCATATAACTGGTGTACAGCTGATAAGCTTCCGTTATTTAAGGAGGGAAAGAAAAAAATCAGGACTGTGAAACTATGGACTTATAAGTGTACCATCGGTTTTGTGCAATTTGTCTGAAGGTGATGCTATATACAATATAATGATATAGAACATTATAATCTAATTTTCAAATGATCAACGACAGTCTACTAAAGACAATATTAGTCTGATGGACATGCTCAGCTTTTATGAAGTAAGAAATGTCAATTTAGATCTTGGGAAAGTAACAGAGGTAAAACACTTAAACTTTGCAAAATCTATTGATGTTGATCACCACAACAGCATGGTGCAGAAGATGAGGATACGGGGACAGAGTTGATTGTATGCACACAGATAAAAAAGTAGAAGAAGTAGTAAGTGGATTATACTTAAAAAGGGAAACTGTTAGACATAAGGACCTCTGACAAGGGTCAGTATTGGATCAGGCAATATAAAATTGTTGCCATATTTGCAGCTGATCCAAAAGAATGTAGATTTCTCAACACTTAGCAAGATGAAGACAAACAACAGAAGGATCTTGACAGGATGACAATATGACCAGGTATGTGGCAGAAGAAATGTACTGTGCAGTATATACTCGAGTATAAGTCTAGAAATGTAGGTCTGATTCACTTTATAAAAGTATAGGGGTCGACTTATACACAAGTCACAGGCAACACTGAATTTGTGTACCATTAGTGACACTCTTATTTGCAGCGATTTACCCAGTGGTAAGTGATACTTTGAGGAAAGGTAATGCCAAGAGAGCACAAGTCTGAAAGTCCTCGCCACATGAATTAACAAGGAAAGGGGCAGGAGGGTAATACTGAGCTGCATAAAAGGGAGTGAATAACTGCAACACTTGAGGGCCTGGAGAAGGTACTGGCTGCACTTAAGGGATAGGGGGGGGGGGGGGGGGTAACGGCTACAATACTGTATGCAGTGCAGTCACTAACCCCTCCTGAGCCCCAAATGCAGACATAAACTTTTCTGGGTAGACTTATACTTGAGTCAATACAAAATTCCAGCTTGAGAGGGTTAAATATTGGAGTCGACGTATACATGAGGTCGACTTGTATTCGAGTATATACGGTAAACTCGATAAATGGTTTAGATGTGTAATATCTTACCGTAATTCTCAATATCTGTATTTAAAGGGAGCTTGGATGCAATATTTACATTGGTGTTCACCCACATCTATAATTACTAAGTAAAAGATGGTGATACTTAGATTTAGTCAGGAGAAAATGTTACCATAGTGGCTTTTCTATCCTCTGGGTTAAAAAGGTACAGAGACGTTCAAGAGGCTGAACACAACGGGAATGTTTTTCGACCCAGAAAATAATGTAACTTTATTTGTTACCTTAATTTTTCAATATCCATTTCATACAAAGCAAATGTGAATATGTATCCATATTATGCCCTTGCACCTGCACTATAGTGTCCTAAAAGGATATGTTCTGTCCGTATTTCACCTCTTCTCACACATTTTTTACACTAAATGGTTATGTAGGTCATAAAACCATGTTTGACAAATGAAACCGAAGCACAATATCACAGCTTTTGAATTATTACTTAATTGAATTAAAGCTCTAGTTTAGGATCATGTTTTTTTATGTGTATTAGGTAGAATTTATCCTAACTCATAATGCACAAGCTTAATACTTTGCACATAAACCATTCTTACATTATGCATACAGTTTTTTACCTGAATGGCTGGGTTTGCAATCCTATATAAATGTGCGACATAGTTTGGCTGGACTGAACAGCAGTGTATGAGATTTCAAACGCCATCCCCTTTCTGGCCACATTGACACTGTCTTATGGATCATCCTTGGTGACTTAAACAACAGGGCTGATGAAACTCAATCACAAGATGCAAAGTAACTAATAAATCTCATGGGCTTCACACAAGTTGTAAAAACTGCTACCCACAGAGGAGGGCATACCTTAGACTTACTGTTCCACCTAGGAATGGACATTAGCAACATAACAGTAACCCCAGTGGTGTGGTCAGAACATCACATAATACAGTTCACTATTGAACATCACCCTGTCAAGCAGCACCCTAAGGAAACAATCAAAATTTGTACCCTGAATAAATTGACACCGGAGAGGATAACTGCCAACCTGGATTTTACAAATCTGCTCCATAGTCAAATGGACCCCAACACTCTAGTAACCCAGTACAACAACATGGTATATGAAACACTTGGCAGTATTGCACCATGGCGCACCAAATCAGCAACCAAAAAGCAGAAAGCTAATTGGTTTGACAAAACCATCATGGATCTAAAAAAGAAAGGGCGCAGACTAGAAAGACAGTGGCGTAAATCAGGGTCTGAGGAGCACAAATCTAGCCCTGTTCAACACCTCAGACAATACCAACAAGCAATAACCAAGAAAAAAAATCAGACTTCATCTCGCACAAAATATCTACAGCAAACAACAGAGCTGCTCAACTCTTCCACACAGTGGACTCACTCTGCAATCCTTCCTGCCTAAAAGCCACAACCACATTCTCCAGGGAAAGGTGTGAAGAATTCTCTGCCTTCTTCACAAACAAGGTGTCTGCCATCCGTGCCAGCATTACACCAACAACATCAATTGACCACTGGACTTTGCACATGCCTACTACCGTACCACCATGGCAAGTCTTTGACACTCTGAGTGAAGATTTGGGAATTTTCATTCAAAGTCTCCACCCCACTACCTGCGACCTGGATCCTGGCCCAACTGGATCCTTAATGCAGTGCCCAGAGCTGATCAGGCCAGCACTTCACAAAATAACTCAGTACTTTTTAGTCAGGATTCAGGAAAAGGCACAGCGCTGAAACGGCATTAGTCCGAGTAATGAATGATCTACTTACTGCAAGGGACAAGGGTGATTGCTCAATTCTAATTTTTCTTGACTTGTCTGCAGCATGATACTGTGGATCATGAAATACTAATCCAGCAACTGAAGAATTACTGTGGCCTAAGGGGTACTGTTCTTAGCTGGTTTCAGACCTTCCTATCTGGCAGGTCACAGCAAGTATGTCTGGGAACACACTACTCTAATCCAGTGCCACTTGCCTATGGAGTTCCACAGGGTTCTGTGCTATCACCATTACTCTTTGCAGTCTACATGCTCCCACTGGGCAAAATAATCCAGAACTATAAAACCAAAACACAAATGCGCAAGACACCCGGATACACCGGCTGAGCTCCCCCGATATCGGAAGTAAAAACAATATAAAAAATAGGCAGAAATCAAAAACACCTGGTTCGCCTCCTCTTCTTAAACTATACTCAACTGCACAGAGGTGGCGCACTCAGGTATTATAAAAGGTATGCATAACACTGTAAAAACACTCTAAAACTCATATCACTATTATGAGTGGAACACAGTGGTCTCTATACCGCTACTTCAATCACAAAGTCCATGTAATGTATACACAGTCCAAAGATAATATCACATGGAGGGCTTCTCATTCCATCCAGGTGAATAAAAAATTTTCACATTTGCCAAGCACACGTCCAATAGAACAGCCTCCACCTCACCCTTTGGTGCCTGACTCACAGTCTACGAAGACCCTCAATTAGGTCTATTGCAGCATTGGGACCGTTCCCGGGTCGTCCCCCACCACTCAGGCACACAGCTGGATGATTTTCACCACTCCAAAGATCCGCTATTTTATTCAGCTTACTGCATCTAAAAACTTGGACAAAGGCCTCTCATAGCGTAAAAACGTCTTATTTATTGTATGTAAAAAAAAGTTATTGCACTCACACTTTCCCAGAAGTTAAAATCGCACAGAGTTTTTCTTCAATACGGGCTCTCCCCCGCTATTGTTGGCCACCGGCTGGCTGCTCCTAGTAGTCCCACTAAGTTCCGCCGTCCGTGCGCGCTACTCCCGGCTTGTACTCTCGTGGGACGCCGCCGTGCACCTTTCCCCAGTTCCTGGTTGCGTGGTTAGGCTCCGCCTGACATGTTTCGTCAGCATATGACTCATCAAGGGAGTCCCTTGATGAGTCATATGCTGACGAAACATGTCGGGCGGAGCCTAACCACGCAACCAGGAAATGGGGAAAGGTGCACGGCGGCGTCCCACGAGAGTACAAGCCGGGAGTAGCGCGCACGGACGGCGGAACTTAGTGGGACTACTAGGAGCAGCCAGCCGGTGGCCAACAATAGCGGGGGAGAGCCCGTATTGAAGAAAAACTCTGTGTGATTTTAACTTCTGGGAAAGTGTGAGTGCAATAACTTTTTTTTACATACAATAAATAAGACGTTTTTACGCTATGAGAGGCCTTTGTCCAAGTTTTTAGATGCAGTAAGCTGAATAAAATAGCGGATCTTTGGAGTGGTGAAAATCATCCAGCTGTGTGCCTGAGTGGTGGGGGACGACCCGGGAACGGTCCCAATGCTGCAATAGACCTAATTGAGGGTCTTCGTAGACGGTGAGTCAGGCACCAAAGGGTGAGGTGGAGGCTGTTCTATTGGACGTGTGCTTGGCAAATGTGAAAATTTTTTATTCACCTGGATGGAATGAGAAGCCCTCCATGTGATATTATCTTTGGACTGTGTATACATTACATGGACTTTGTGATTGAAGTAGCGGTATAGAGACCACTGTGTTCCACTCATAATAGTGATATGAGTTTTAGAGTGTTTTTACAGTGTTATGCATACCTTTTATAATACCTGAGTGTGCCACCTCTGTGCAGTTAATCCAGAACTATGGCCTAGGATACCATTGTTATGCAGATGACACACAACTGTATCTGTCCTTCAAGCCTGGCAGCCAAGACCCATCAGCATTCATAAATGCGTGTCTAGTGGATTTACAAAATTGGATGAACACCAGCTGGCTGAGGCTGAACTCTGACAAAACAGAGGTGCTGGTGGTAGGTGGTCCACACATGATGGATAAACTTCAAAACGCTCACCACCTTAAACTAGCAATTGGGGGAGATACCGTACAGTATAAAGACTCTGTGTGAAACCTTGGAGTGATCCTAGATGGAAATCTAAAACTAAGACAGCAGGTAGCAGCTGTCATCAAGTCTTCCTTCTTCCATCTAAGAAATATAGCGAGAATCAAACACCTTATCCTAGCTGAAGACCTGGTTCATGCATTTGTATCCTCCTGCCTAGACTACTGCAATGCCCTGTTCATCGGATCTACAGATAAAGTTCTGCTCCCCTTATAAATAGTACAGAATGCTGCATCGAGACTCCTAGCCAATGCCCCTCGCAGCTCACCCCAGTACTGCAAACTCTTGAGGGCTCGTTTCCACTATCGCGAATCTGCATGCGTCCAACGCATGCAGATCCGCACATGTAATACAAGTGGATGGGCCTGTTTCCACTGTAGCGTTGTTGAGGTGCGTTTTTTTCAGCGTGAAAAAAACGCACAAAAGAGCCAACGATTTCGCCTGCGTCGGGAATCCGTGCGAATCGCCGCTAATGTATTTAATAGTAAAAACGCATGCGTTTGTTACATGCGTTTTTACCCGCGATTTCGCGTGCGATTTCGCACCTTTTTCAATTTTATTTAGCCCTGGCAGTGTCATGGTTAATTTCGCATGGCACCCTGCCATGCGAAATCGCAGGCGAAATCGCGGGTAAAAACGCATGTGGAAACGCATCCGCATGCGTTTTTACAAGCGTCGGAATGCGGCCGAAATCGCGTCGCAACAGTGGAAACAAGCCCTCACTGGTTGCCAGTAAAATGGAGAATCCATTTTAAGATCTGCCTACTGACATTCTAAACCACATGGGACCCAGATATGCTCTAAACCACATGAAATCCAAATACATAGCGAATCTATTGGAACTTTATGCCCCTCCACGGACCCTCCGCTCTGCCAACAAGATGAATCTGGTTATTCCCAGGATACACTTAACATTTGGAGCTCAGGCCTTTTCCTATGCAGCCCCTACTCTATGGAACTCGCTTCCACAATCAGTACGAGAGTCTCCTTCTCTGGACAGATTTAAAAAAGGCTAAAAACTCACCTCTTTTCTCGAGACTTTGAGACTGCATAATGCAGGGTCATAGCGCTTTGAGTCCCCAGGGAGAAAATCTCTATAAAATATTGTTATTGTTATTATAACCCACATAAGGTAGTGAGTTAGGGACTGGGAGGAGGCACCAGCTAGTCTTTTCCTGTTATTTTAGAAATCAGACAGCTGCCAGGAAAGTGGGTGCTCCTCCTGGACACAGCCATCACTGTACTTTGTACACTTATCTCCTGCTTCTGCTGAGAGATTACAGTATCTCTTTGTTGGTCAGCACTGCATCTGCAGATCAATAGAGTCTTATCTTCCTGCCCCGCTCCACCCTGCTGAGTGTGTATGCCCATGATATTTCACTTTACAACAGGGAATTGAATACACAAATCATTTATCTAACTGAATCTGGATCTAACTAACTGGATCACAAATCCAAAACCCACTAATTTATTGCATAGCTATAATTTTTTTTATTATATTTTACAGAGCCATATTACTAAACACGTCTGGGAAATTAAGATGGACCTCCAGTGTAAATTCCAAAGTGAAAAGGAGTCAGAATTTACACTTACAATGACTGCTGCTAATCTTTTTTTATCCAATGCAGCAACGGCTTACTGCTTCATTAACCTCCCTGGTGGTACACAGTTTATGAGGCTGCATCCGCGGGAGGGATTTTTTGAATAAAACATGTTTTAAACTTTGTAGCTAGCACTAGGCTAGCTACCTGTAGCCCCCAAGTCCCCCGGCACCTATCTGCTCCCCCCGAACGCCGCCGGCAGCACTCACCCATCCACGATCCCGCGAGAGCCGCAGCTTTCCAATTAGCTTCAATCGTCGCTGTCAGGAATATATTGGGATGCTTATGATGTAAGGATAACAGGAACATATTCTTTCATTTTTCTGCCTGTGTTCCATATAGGTCGGCTAGAAGGGAGCTGTGGCCATTGATTGCTTGGGGCAAGGAAGTGGGTATTGTCTTGATCATAGGAAATGCTTTGAGTTTCTGCTAATGGGATTATCTGCCTGGCGTTTTGAACTCAGGAGACGGCCCATTGTCTCAATACACAAAGCAAGCCTAGGCAGGAAAAGTCTAACACATGTCAACTTGTGGTGAAGAAACCCTATTTCACTGTGAGGAAATTAAATTATTGGAGGAAGTCTTTTCATGTATGTGGGCTATAGTACATTTTTTGTGGATGTTAGATCTCTAGAAATCCAATTATGACTGAGGATGTAATTAAAACCTAGTTCCTCCCCTCCCCAAGGAAGTTGCAGCCTCCAGGCGTAGCTCAGAGTATAAAAAGCAGAGGCAGATGCCTAGTGACTATCTGCTCTTGGAGTTAGCACATAGCTAGAGTTGATCTCGACTTCTGGTCGAACAAGCGGCATGCTCCTGCCGACAACGTTGAGACCTTCAAGTTGGTAAAGTTTTTTTAATCTCCATTTTTATTTTACGCAAATATCCGTGTGTGTTATCTTTGTAACTTTTATCTTGTAACTATTTTTACTTTGTCTTTTTGTAATCTTTGTATATATTAAGTTCTGCATTGTTCTATGTTTTTATGGAATATTAAATCATTATTTAATAAGCTTGACTTCTGCTGTACTAAACTAACACTCATAGCCTAGAAGAGACTGAAGTGTAACCGTGTATAAGTTCATGCCTAGTTGTATGTTTGAGCAACACTACCGTATGAAATTGTAATTGCATTGTGTGTGGGGGCGTTTGTCATACGTTGGCCTAAGCGCGCAGCTGACCCAACGTACGAACAACGCCAGTGCGAGTAGCGACAGCAGAGTGGCTAACAGTATCGTTCGGAACGACTGTTAGTGGGTCTTTGCTTCACGACAGTGTAAGATTGCAACTGTGTGTGTGTGTGTGGGTGCGTAGCGTTCCCGTATTTGGCCTAAGCGCAAAGCTGACCCGAATATGAAAACGCGGAGTGCGCGCTGAGGACTCAACAGCAGAGTGGAAGTGTCTAGCGAACAGCTAGTGGTGGCAGTGAGAGGTGTTCTGAGGGGTCCCAGCCTTGTTTTAGCTTGACTAAGGCTGCTTCCCCTCTCAGTCTGGTCAAACCCGAAGTCGGGAACCGTATACGCAGGTGTGCCGCGGGCCGGTTCCTGACAGTCGCTATGGCGACGATCGGACATGACGTCATGCGCAGTCCCAATCCTCCCCATAGCGAAGCCTGGAGCTAATCAGGAGGCTGCACCATCGCAGGATCCCTGGGGGGTATGTATTGCGGCGGGGATTGGGGGGATAGCAGAGGCACTTGGGGGGCATAGATAGCTAGCCAAGCGCTAGCTGAAGACTACAGAACAAAAAAAATCCTCCCAGGGCCATGCGATCCCCTGCGGCGGCTAGCACGACACTGTGTCGGGCTTACCGCCAGGGAGGTTAAGCATCAGGAAAACATTGTGGCAGCTCTAAAATACATGATGTGATTGGCACGGCAGAACTTCTCTCTTCACCTCCGTGTTAGGCAGGCTCAGTGGCAAAGGTAGAAGCAAAGTACCCCTCAGAACAAAGGATGAGGCTCGTCCCACCCACAGATGACACAATCCCTTAGCAGTCTTTAATTGCCATGGCAGTTTTTCACAAAGAGAGCATGGTTAACCAACAAAACCTTTATTTTATGGCACAAGTGGTCAGTAGTTAGACATTGTTTCTTGCTACTCTGTTATAACTTCTGCTGCCTGTACTGATAGTGTGAATTTTAATTTTACACCAGAGGTCCGCTTTAAATGAATTCGTTTATTATCGAGAGTAAAGATGCTCACCTTGTAGGCATACTGCAATTGTGAAATCCATAACCCAGCTGACCAGAGCCATCACCAAGCCCAGGAGAATAAGAAATATCCAGTCTTCCCCAACATGAGACAGCAAAAGCCGCTGAGTGTGCACACAGCAAACTGAAAAAAGCAAAGAGCAGAAAACAAACAATAGGAATAGTAGTTATGGACATACTGTATATACTCGCATATAAACCTAATTTTTCAGTATACAAAATGTGCTGAAAAGTTACCCCCTCGGCTTATATGCGAGTCAGCGGAGCAAAAACAGATGGTGGAGCAGGTTTTGTTACTGGCAGAGGAGCGTAAGGATTGTGCACTAGTGATCCTGCTATTACCAGCTTGCGCCCTGCTGTGTCCGTGTCCCTATCCCCTGCAACATGGTGTGCAGAGTGTGCTGCTCAAGACTACCTGTGTCCCCTGGCTTGTGGAGCAGAGTGTGCAAGCAACATGTCAATGGTGCAATGATCAGGGATTCTTTCTGCGTGGCAATCGCTGTGTGTCATATCTATGACACCATTTAGTGGCTTCCTGAGACACAGCTGTATGATATACTGGGGCACATCTGGCTATGGGGAGGGGGGCTGACTTGTACTGGGGAACATCTGGCTAATGTTGAGGGGGCTGTACTGGGGAGGGGGCTTATACACAAGTCAATTACTTTTTCCTGGTTTCTGAGTGAAAAGTGGGTACTTCAACTTATGCACAGGTCGGCTTATATGCGAGTATAAATGGTACTCAATCATAGCATGTAGTGACAGCAAGAAAACCATACAGTAATTTAAAAAAAAATCAAAACTCTGCTCATCTCATATCCATGGATAGTATGCGCAACATGCAAGCATTATGTGGCTACATGCATTATGTGTGCATTTCTCCCAATATCTCTATCTTATCTACAGAATAGTGATTCGGCATCTAGTAAAGATTAACATAAAAACTTCTTTTGAGAGACTTTTGTCTGGTAAGTGTTAAAAATGTACTGCAAAGAAAGAAGTAAAAAAAAAAAGATAAAGGGCTTGGTGCTACAAAAGTGAAAATTCTCTTCACAGCATCAGACCAATGGTGAGGTGAACTTGTGAGGTAACGTTTCATGCATTAGAGTCACAGTGTGGAAACCTATGAGAGGCCTGGAATGTACCATGTCCTCTGTCTCTTATGGAATGTCTAAATGAAAGCTACATTACTGTAGTGCAAGTTAGTAAGTAGTGCATTGTGGCTTTCAAATGGCTTTGTTTATATTTTAAGTTTTTGCAAATTAAAAATAAAATGTTATGTTAAGTGCCGCATGGAAAATAATAAGCAGACCACAGATGGTGCCTGCATGAGGGTAGGCAGCTCACCTAACAACAGTCCTGTACATCAGTCGCATGTAAATAGAACACAAAGCACAAAAAACAGGCTATTAATAGGTGTGATGGAGACATACTGTGTCCTTACCAACATCCTTCCCAAAATCTGCATGCTACTTGGAAATGAGTCCTGTTCTCATCATTTTAAAAAACTGCATGCATGGTAATAAGTTCATTCTGGAACACACATAGCTCTGTGTATTGTCCATTCCGCTCTTTGCTCAACACCATCCATCCCCCCTGGTCTCTGTAATCACATCCTGAAAAATGTGACTTTTGGCAAAAAACAAAAGAGGCAGGCTTGCCAAGATATTCCCTACTATTACTCTTATGCCTAATACACACAATGAGATTTTCTGGCAGATTTACTGCCAGATCAATTATTCCCAACATGACCAATCTGATTTACGATCGATTTTCTGTTCACTTCTAGGTAAAATCGATCGAAAATCAGAACAGACATTTTGGGAATAATCGATCTGGCAGTAAATCTGCTAGAAAATCTCATTGTGTGTATTAGGCATAAGAGTGATAGTAGGGAATATCTTGGCAAGCCTGCCTCTTTTGTTTTTTGCCTTTACATTCTATACTCTTCCTCACCCCATTCAGAGGAAGGATAGGAGTGTGATATGAGGGAACATTACATGCCTGCCTTTTCCTGTCTAAAAATT
Organism: Hyperolius riggenbachi; assembly: GCF_040937935.1. NCBI lineage: Eukaryota > Metazoa > Chordata > Amphibia > Anura > Hyperoliidae > Hyperolius > Hyperolius riggenbachi. Next base: position 210,422,975 of record NC_090649.1, on the reverse strand, counting down.
TTAATGTTAACTACAAAGAGACGAAAAGGCAAAGCACAGGAGTATGTGTACCCAGCACGAACATACCGTACCTCTGTGTTACTTTAGGGTGCTTTGCCTTGGGCCAGGTATACCTTATCAATGAACAACACTTAAAGAATGCTAGAGTGTTTTGACTTAGTTAGATGTAAAATATTTTTACAATAACTTTACAATGCTTAGGACAAATCAGTGACACGCAGCAGTGATTTGTAGCAGCCACAAATCTCCAGGTGCAGATCTGATTGTGTTATTCAGTAAAGATGCTATTAACTAAGTCACACTCACAATGACTTTGAGCTCCATCGACACGCAGGGCCAGCTTTACCAAGGTTCTTCTAAACTAAAGAAAATAAGACAGTCTGTAAAAATGGTCTGGATATGTTTTAAAAAAAATGTCTGGTATTGGTGACAAGGGCCTCCCTCATCTGAGTCATATCAGATCATTAGGAAGGATGCTGAGCGGTACACGAGTTAGAAGTTTTGTGACTCCAGTCTCTCTCTGGATCTACACACATGACTGCAGTCACACAAACACTAATGCACAAACATTTCACTGAACCTTGTTATGGTCCAATATAACGCAGGAGAAGATAAGAAACTTTCCTCAACTAGAAGCTGACATTTAAAAATAAATGTAAAAAAATGTAAGCCAGGTTTGCTCTCTCTCTCACTTTGGCCAACATGTTGTGGCACTCTAGTGGAGTGAGGTGAGGTGGCAAGCCACAATTTCACATGACTCCACTGTATGCAACATGTTATATATTTTTTTTGCTTCCTTTATCGTGTGTTATCTGGTAAATTAAGTGGGTACCTTCATTATATATCATTTAAAGCGCAGCACAGATTATACAAACTGCAGAGAGCTTGTGTAGAGACTAGGCGTAATACGGTCACATTATTTTGCTCTGTCATAACCAGCCATCTTTCTTTCCATCATTCACAAACAGGGCCAATGAATGAAGCTACTGATGAAGGTACTGATGGCAGCTGCCTTGCCAAAAGTCACTGGAGCTGTAGGTCATTCTGAGCGGATGTGGTTCTGTCCCTCTCGCCCTTGGCAATTCCTGGACGTCCTAACTATCTGGGATTATCTCCTTGGCCTTCAAAGCTGTTCTTTGTGAAAAGTAACTCTGCAGGTTTATACAAAACACATAATGTGTACACAACATCTAAAACAAGGAAATAAAAAAGACAATTTATGTGAAGCCCATTGGATTTAATAACAACACACTGCACCTGTCAATTCAGGATATTAAAAAAAAACAGAGATGCAGATTTACAGTGACAGGAAAAATAACTTAAGCAGGATTAGAGAGAGAAACCCTGTAGATCTCCATTCCTTAAATCAGAACTGTACACACAACCTTTTTGCCTCAAATAAATTTGGAAGGGGTTATATACCCTTTGCAGGGCTTTTATTCCTGTCTGTGTCCCTGTTGAAAACTACCCTTATATAATGTTGCTTGTTACCCATAAGTAGTAAGTGAATGTCTTCAGTTCAGACATCAATAAAAACAGAGCTTGCAGACATTCTGTTTAATACTAAATCTAATGGTGCTGTGTCCCCTATCAAGACAAGACAAGACACAGAACAAGTATATAGCACTTTTCTCCTGGTAGAATCAAAGCGCTTGAACTGCAGTCACTATTGGCAGTAGCAGTGTTGGAGTCTTGCCCAAGGTCTCTTCACTGAATAGGTGCTGGCTTACTGAACAGGAAAAGCTAAGATTCAAACCCAGGTCTCCTGTGTCAGAGGCAGAGCCCTTACCAGTACACTATCCAGCCACTGCCAGTGGGGCCGCACATATTCTGATGGAGCAATGCATAGCTAATCTTACTAATATCTGTGTAGCATAATGACTTACCTGAGTAATTTAATCTGTTTCTGTCTCATAATACACAGTATAAACTGTTTAGCATAAAGATGATGCAGACTGAAACGGTCATATATTCACATTGTTTTTAATCAGTTTCACTTCAAAGCTTAATATGTAGATAATGGCCCAAAATGCCTAGATGATCAATCCCTATCCAATTGGAACTTGATTGGATAGGGATCAATTCCTACCCTATATGTAAAATCAATTGTGATAGTTGTCAGCAGAAATCTATTGGGCATCGATTGGACAGCAAACATTCTAACGCTCAATGTACTGCAACACTATGGGCCATCAACCCCCCCCCCCCTCCACACACCTTGTCGCTTCTACCCCACCCTCCTTAAAAAGAGATTATTCAACATAAGCTGCATAAAAGCAACTGAAGGGGCAATCAATCTGATATGTTGCAGCAATAGAGGACTGGCAGATTCGATCAGAAAAACAGATGCATGAATGGCCATGTCAGTACTATAAAGTATGAGGATGGATATAACTGAAATAGATTGTGCTATGTGCTGAATGATTGCTCCAGCAGATTTCCTAGTTTATGGCCAATGTCTGGGAGACTCCCTGACTTCCTTTAGACACGGACTCCAAAGGAAGTGTACTTAAAATTCCCCAACTTACAATAAACCCCAACAGATGGTTAATATTTTTCCCCACTTTACAAAAAAAAAAATTGAAAGAAGAAATATTTTGGCTGGAGTTCCACTTAAATACAATAGAAAGATGTGCACAGAGCATGCAGGAAAGATCAGATAAGGTGCAGATTAGACTCAGAGCATCCCCTCAACCACTGGGGAGAGATGAGTCAGGCACTAGATAATATTCATACTAGAACTAGATGTACTGTGTGAAGCTGAGGAGGGGAATCATGATCAATAGGCCCTCAGGCTGCCAATGGGACTTATAATGCTTTGATTTCTGCAGGAGTGAATTTATTTCTTCTTGGGAGGAGAAATTCTGATCCTGACATGACTTTTCACACTCAGTATACATACTTTTACACTTGGCACAGCGGCTTTCATCGTATTCTTTCAGCTCAGCCGCCCGTGGTTTGTCTTCTCTGCCTAGTGTGCGGTGTTGTTGTGCCTGTCGTATTCGTGCAGCCTCCTCTTTAGCGTAAACTCCAAGGTCCTGAGTGTAGCGCCCATACATCTGAGGAAAGAGCCAATCATGATCAATCACATTCAAGCGTACACAAGAGAACACATGGATATTCAGCCAGTGGTGCAGCAGTTAAAAGCCTGCAGGAGGATGGCTTGACAGGTTAACATGCCTACATTATAATGATCTGCCTTGGTCTCCCTATAGGTATATCTTACAAGGAAGCAAGAGAATTGCTTGAAGATGTACAACTGCATAGCCCATGAGAAGGTGAGCAGTGTACAGTGCAGTGCAACTGCCACCTAACAAAACAGACGGAAAAATAACCCAATACCTAATAACCATAAACTATTTTAGGGGAAATTGGGTAAATTTAAGGTGGAAATCCCCTTTCAGTAATCATGGCTGCATTTTCATACTCCTTAAAGGGAACCTAAACTGAGAAGGAAATCAATGTTTCCTTTTACAATAATACCAATTGCCCGACTCTCCAGTTGATCCGGTGTCTCTAATACTTTTAGCCCAGCCCCTCAACAAGCATGCAGATCATGTGCTCTGACTGAAATCACACTGGATTAGCTGCATGCTTGTTTCAGGTGTGTGATTCAGCCACTAATGCAGCTAAAGAGGTCAGCAGGACCGGAGCAGTGCTTTTCAGCGCTGCTAGATTTGGGCGCAGCCGGCGCCTCCATAGACTACAATAGGAATCACTCCTATTGCAGCGCTCAGTGAGTTACGTCAGAGCCGTCAGCAGACGGAGCCGAGGTTGCTTAAAAACATAATAATTCGGCCTCCAGCAATCGCTGGAAGCCGAATTATTTCATTCCCCCACTATCCATGGCGGCCTGGAGGGGGAATAGTAATTAAATCGGCCCGGACTTGTGCAGAAGCAGGATCAGCCATATACCGCTGTATCCTGCGCCCAAGTCTACCGGCGCTGATTTCAAATGTACCCCAGCAGGACTGCCAGGCAACTAGTATTGTTTAAAAGGAAGCATCCATATCACTCTCAGTTAAGGTTCCCTTTAAAGAATTACACAACCTGTTAAGTTACAAACTGAGTTCCCATAAAAGAGTTGTTTTTTTTTAACCAGAAGAGTGTATTGAATACAAATAATGTACAGTATCGGTAAATTAATGAATGTATAATATAATAATATACACAACAAACTAAGCATATGTCTGATAGCAAAAGTAGAAGCAGTAGAACATGGAGTTTACCGATTGCAATGCTATTCGTGTTTCGCATACAATTATTGGCACTTTTTTTGTGAATAGAACCCAGCTTTTTAAAGGGGAGGCTACTGTTGATCCTTTTTATCTAGGAGGATAAAGAAGAGGGTGATGAGGACAGCCATCACATGCTTGACCAGCAGCAAACACTTCAGGAATACCTTCCAGTATCCCCCATAGCAGGGGCGCCCCTAGCCATTTTGTCACTCCAGGCGAGAAAATCTGTGGCGCCACCCCCCCCATGGCGCCCTTCCATGAAAATAATCATAATGCGGCAGCATTTCATCAGAAAATCCACGTAATGTAAGGCTGCAGAAGTGAGCTTATGGGCTGTGGGCCAGTGGACTGAGCCTGTACCCTACCTGGGTACACAACATCTGGTGGGGGGGGGGTGATCGCAGTACCCCCTGCACAGCACTCATGATCGCCTGGTCGGCCTGGCACCTTCTACAATGGCTCAGAAGGAGGCACACGGGGACAGAATGCGGCGCAGGGGGACAGAGGAAGGCGCAGGGGGACTGAAGAGGCACAAAAGGGATACAGAAGGAGGCACAGGAGGAGGAACAGTGGGGCAGAGGTAGCACAAGGGGACAAATAAAGGCAAAGGGGACATAAGGAGGCAGAGATGACACAGAAGGAGGAAAGAAGGAAGCACAAGGCACAGAGGTGTCAGCTGCCTGCAACTTACTCTAAGTAGACGCAGCAGAAGCAAGTAATATAACAGGGGTGTGGCTTAATCTTGGGTGGGGCTTAATTGGGGGCAGGTCTTAATCCAGCAACATGGCGCCCCCAGGAGCAATGGCACTCCAGGCAATGGCCTGTACTGTCTATGCCTAGAGGCGCCCCTGCCCCATAGGTTTTCCTTGGTGGCACCCATTTAACAAACTGCACACAAACACACAGAGTTTTGGTGCAGTCATTTCCAATTATCAATTTTAAAGCCATCACAAGAAAAAAAAAATCTTAGCATAATTTGATAAAAAGAATCTGGCAGCTTCATTCAATAATAATGAAAATAGTACCATCAAATAAGTTGTTCTCACGTTTACACTTTTAATTTGCACAGATGCCATTGGCTTATTGAACTGACCATGCAGTGGTACAATCTCAATCTCATGCTGGCAGATATTTGTCAAATAAAGCAATAGAGCAGGCAATAACTGAACTAAATGTACAGTGAACAGCAAGGAAGTTTCACTATGATAACATTTAATATGCTGCCATGAGTGGCAAACATCCCGTTTTTCCCCACCCACAGCTGACTGATTGTATAAAATCAACACCGCTAGCTTCACTGCACATTGGCTACAATTAGGACTAGTTCACAGTGGTCGGCTGCATTGCAGAATAATTCTGCATGACAATTCACTGCCCATACAATTTTATGGGCCTGTTCACATCTGGGCCTGTATAAAAGTCTATGTCCAGTCTCCACTGCAGTTCACACTCTTTATAAAGCTTGTTATGCAACCGACCACTGTGAACTTAGCCTTAGGCAATGAACACACTTGAGCATGCATTTTCCCTGCATCTGAAATTAAACAGTGTAAGTCAACAGAATGAATCACACTTGCAATGCAATTTCAGATGCATGAAAAAAAAAAAACATGCGGGGTGAAAGATAATATTGCACCCCTTAACCAAAAGTGCATCTGGACCCAAACAAAATGTTTTGCCACGTGGCCCAGTGATTTGTAGCTGTGCCCCTGGAATACACCCTTCACCTTGCTTAGAAAAACCCTCAAGGGTGCACTAGCTGGGAGAGACTGAGAAAGCTCACAGAAAAACTCAGGGGATAGCTAGAGAGGGGGGGGGGGGGGGGGGGGGGGGGACTCATCCTACTCTCCCCTGTGTAGTTAAATTCTGACACTCCCATAGCAACAATATAGAATACTTTTGAAAATCCGAGCAATACAAAAGATCACTTTCTTGATAAATGAATCATGTTTGGTAGAGAACGGGGTGCAAATCTTTTTTTGAATTTAAACGTATATGTATTGAGTTTATCTGAAAGTGTCTGACTCCATTCAGCAGAATTGCTGCAGCTTCTGCATACACATACCAGTAGTTTGTAACCGATGTGATTCACTAATCTAGCGTATGCTTGAGAATTATGCAGCACACACATAAAGCCACACATATCTCCATGCCTTTTAGCTTGCTTATCATCTAATCATTCTTGGTTAGGTTTCTCTATTATAGCCTGTTACTTGAGGACCTCTTGCTAAGTAAATCACAAGCAAACATACAAACTTGTAAGGAATAAAATCAGCTAGACAAAAGTACAACATCTCCCTCTAGTGGTAGTTCATGGGCAGCATTGGTAATTATCTATAGTTCATATCTGTCAACCATTCGAATGTGTACCCTGAGGCACTGTTTCTCTGCATTATTGTAGCATACGCCGTACGGCCCTTTATGAAAGATAGACAGTACTAATAAAGTACTCCCTGCTGTACCTCCTGACATGTATATATTTGAAAACTATCTCTGCACAGCAAGAAATACTCCTAACAAACATTCCTTTATGCTTATTCAGGTTTTCTTATACTATTTATGATGTATTATTTACGCCATCAGGAAGCCCTATTTGTTATGTGCCCCCCAGATTTAGATGATGTGATTGTTCTATAAAGAACAGAAGCGCCTATTAAATAAATACAGCTGTCATGTTTGACCACTGCCTAAATTCATAAAGAAAACCCTGCACAATCCCAACCTAGAACAGCAGCAATCAAGCAGGAAACGCTGTCTCACAAGCCGCTCTTCCCTGAGATACACACTGGTATGCATAAAGGCATCTGAAGGGGGGGTTTAGAGAAATACAATTATTCCTAAGTCCGGATTTACACTTCTTGTTCCCTTTAGGCAAGTATGTTGTGGCTCCCCTCTTTTGTGGAGCAGCACCCCTCCCATTCCATGTGCAGCCCACTTTTCCAAGTGTATCATCCAAGTACAGGAGACCCTTTCTTTCATGAACAGCTCTCCCTTGAGCATCAGTTTCCATTTTTTTTGTGCTGCCTCCATTTTCAGCATCCTTCTTAATATTTAGTAACCTCTCTTTCATGTCCATGTGCCTCCTTGGGCTGCAGCCGCCCAAAGCCCAGGCTTTTGTAGCAATCCAGCCCTGATTATTCCCCAATCTGACCATTATGGCTGGGAATGGTAACAACCGTCTTCTGTCTTAGGATCCCTTAGAGGAGGACTCTGGGAGGTGTGACTAAAGGTGCGTACACACGCACTACTACTAAATGCAACGACGGGTCCGCCTGACCCTCCTGTTGGGCGGTCTTTAGCCGACAGTATGTGTCAGCTAAAGACCGCCCAGCGGGAGGGTCTGGAAAACCCGTCGTTGCATTTAGTAGTGCGTGTGTACGCACCTTAACAGGGTAGTGTTCACCCTTTAAAATGTTTTCTCCTTCAGAAGTTGGCATTTGCAAAAATGTTATATTCATCAAAGTTAGTCAGTCTTATTCCACCAAATAATAAGCAAGTAGAGAGGCTGATTGGTTGATTGACAGGTGAAAGACAAGAACGTAACTGGAGACAAAAAAGAATGAGTGGGCTCTGCATGGAAGAAATTGCTTAGCATTGTACAGCAGGTGTGGGCGCACCTGCTAAATATCTATTTAAACCCATTTAATATATTTGCAAGGGCAGACACACACTGTGTTTAGTGTAGGCCGCAAGCTGAAAGCTCAATCCTGTTCATTTTGGCAATGTAAGTACTGCTTAGTGCAGAGCTGAAGTGCCAGTAATTCAATTCAGTGATTTAGGAGCCATAGGCTGGGGTCACACTTGCTTAAAATGCACATAATGCTTACCCAATGCATAATCGCAGTGCACTGGAAGCAATGTGAAATTTTCCACAGAGGTTGGCACTGCAGCATTTTATCGCACAATGCATGTGATTCCCTATTGCCAACAATCAGCTGCTCTCAGCTGGCTGTCAGGAAAGAACAGAGAATCGGCCGCGGGAAAACCCGGCTGTTTTTCCACGGCCTCAAGTGTGACGGCTCCCTAAATCTCAGTCTATGTCTAATCTTAACCTCCTCCCTAATTCATGTCTAACTTCCTACTTCCCTCAACCATGCCTAACCATTTCTGCCCCCTAACCTTACCCATCCACCATTCTTAACCATAACTAGCCAAGAGTAACTGCTCATGCCTAACTGCACTCTATCTTGCAATCAAGCCTAACCCTAACCATCCCGTTTAAATCTAACTGCACCTATACCCTGCATAGCCCCTCCTCTGCTCCCAGGTTAGCCCCAACAATTTCTCAAAATCTTACTTGTCTAATTGATCAAGGGCTTGTTCACACTATGAGCGCTTGATTTTTTTGCTGGGGATGGGGATTTTAGAAATCGCTCTAAAAGCGCTTTTGCAATGATTTCCTATGAGAGTGTTCAAATGTGAGTGTTTCGATTTTATTAAAATTACAAAAGTGCTACATGTACCATTTTCTGAGCGTTTTTGTCCAATGGAAGGTATAGGGAAATCGCAAAGTGCTTGAAAAAGCGCTTTTAATTGCAATTTTCCCAAGCGCTTTTAAGAATAAATAGATTTTCAGTATTTATTCCTTTCCGGGTCAAAGAGATCACCTTAATCGCTCAGCAAAAGCGCTTAGAAAAGCACAAAGTGCGCGGGAAAAAAACGCTCAGTGCTTGCGACAGCGGTGATTTATAATGTGAACAATATTTACATAGTGTATGCTAAAATATGTCACTGTGTATCATGGGCAAAATTTTCTTCATCATGGTACGCAGTTTTGTTAGTAGAAAAAAAAACCTCTTAACCACTTGCCGACCGCCCACAGCCCATGGGCGGCGGCAAAGTGGACGCCTAAAGGACCGCAATACGCCTTCAGGCGGCGCGTCCTTTAGGCATGCCGGGGGAGCGATCGCGTCATTGATGACGCGCGCTTCCCCCGGCAACTGGCTCCGCCCACCCGCCGTAACATCCCGCCGGCCGTACGGAAGCGCCGGCGGGATGTTAACCCCGCGATCGCCGCATACAAAGTGTATAATACACTTTGTAATGTATACAAAGTGTATTATACAGGCTGCCTCCTGCCCTGGTGGTCCCAGTGTCCGAGGGACCACCAGGGCAGGCTGCAGCCACCCTAGTCTGCACCCAAACACACTGATCTGCCCCCCCCCGCCCACTGATCGCCCACAGCACCCCTCAGACCCCCCCCTGCCCACCCCCCAGACCCCTGTTTGCACCCAATCACCCCCCTAAAAACCCATCAATCACTCCCTGTCACTATCTGTCAACGCTATTTTTTTTTTTATATCCCCCCCTGCCCCCTGCCCCCTCCTGATCACCCCCCCACCCCTCAGATTCTCCCCAGACCCCCCCCCCAGACCCCCCCCCCCTGTGTACTGTATGCATCTATCTTCCCTGATAACCTGTCAATCACCCGTCAATCACCCATCAATCACCCATCAATCACCCCCTGTCACTGCCACCCAACAATCAGCCCCTAACCTGCCCCTTGCGGGCAATCTGATCACCCACCCACACCAATAGATCGCCCGCAGATCCGACATCAGATCACCTCCCAAATCCATTGTTTACATCTATTCTCTCCTCTAAACACCCACTAATTACCCATCAATCACCCATCAATCACCCCCTATCACCACCTGTCACTTTTACCTATCAGATGAGACCCTAATCTGCCCCTTGCGGGCACCCAATCACCCGCCAACACGCTCAGATTGCCCTCTGACCCCCCCTTATCAATTCGCCAGTGCATTAATTACATCTGTTCTTCCCTGTAATAACCCACTGATCACCTGTCAATCACCTGCCAATCACCTATCACCCATCAATCACCCCCTGTCACTGCCACCCATCAATCAGCCCCTAACCTGCCCCTTGCGGGCAATCTGATCTCCCACCCACACCATTAGATCGCCCGCAAACCCGCCGTCAGATTACCTCCCAAATGTATTGTTTACATCTGTTATCTTCTCTAAACACCCACTAATTACCCATCAATCACCCATCAATCACCCCCTATCACCACCTGTCACTGTTACCTATCAGATCAGACCCTAAGCTGCCCCTTGCGGGCACCCAATCACCCGCCCACACGCTCAGATTGCCCTCAGACCCCCCCCCCCCCCCTTATCAATTCACCAGTGCATTAATTACATCTGTCCTTCCATGTAATAACCCACTGATCACCTGTCAATCACCTGCCAATCACCTATCACCCATCAATCACCCCCTGTCACTGCCACCCAACAATCAGCCCCTAACCTGCCCCTTGCGGGCAAACTGATCACCCACCTACACCAATAGATCGCCCGCAGATCCGACATCAGATCACCTCCCAAATCCATTGTTTACATCTATTCTCTCCTCTAAACACCCACTAATTACCCATCAATCACCCATCAATCACCCCCTATCACCACCTGTCACTTTTACCTATCAGATCAGACCCTAATCTGCCCCTTGCGGGCACCCAATCACCCGCCAACACGCTCAGATTGCCCTCTGACCCCCCCTTATCAATTCGCCAGTGCATTAATTACATCTGTTCTTCCCTGTAATAACCCACTGATCACCTGTCAATCACCTGCCAATCACCTATCACCCATCAATCACCCCCTGTCACTGCCACCCAACAATCAGCCCCTAACCTGCCCCTTGCGGGCAATCTGATCTCCCACCCACACCATTAGATCGCCCGCAAACCCGCCGTCAGATTACCTCCCAAATGTATTGTTTACATCTGTTATCTTCTCTAAACACCCACTAATTACCCATCAATCACCCATCAATCACCCCCTATCACCACCTGTCACTGTTACCTATCAGATCAGACCCTAAGCTGCCCCTTGCGGGCACCCAATCACCCGCCCACACGCTCAGATTGCCCTCAGACCCCCCCCCCCTTATCAATTCACCAGTGCATTAATTACATCTGTCCTTCCATGTAATAACCCACTGATCACCTGTCAATCACCTGCCAATCACCTATCACCCATCAATCACCCCCTGTCACTGCCACCCAACAATCAGCCCCTAACCTGCCCCTTGCGGGCAAACTGATCACCCACCCACACCAATAGATCGCCCGCAGATCCGACATCAGATCACCACCCAAGCGCAGTGTTTCCATCTATTCTCTCCTCTAAACACTCACTAATTACCCATCAATCACCCATCAATCACCCCCTATCACCACCTGTCACTGTTACCCATCAGATCAGACCCTAATCTGCCCCTTGCGGGCACCCAATCACCCGCCTACACGCTCAGATTGCCCTCAGACCCCCCCTTATCAATTCGCCAGGGCATTATTTACATCTGTCCTTCCCTGTAATAACCCACTGATCACCTGTCAATCACCTGTCAATCACCCATCAATCACCCCCTGTCACTGCCACCCATCAATCACCCCCTGTCACTGCCACCCATCAATCAGACCCTAACCTGCCCCTTCCGGGCAAACTGAACACCCACCCACACCAATAGATCGCCCGCAGATCCGACGTCCGATCACCTCCCAAGTGCAGTGTTCACATCTGTTCTCTACCCTAAACACCCACTAATTACCCATCAATCACCCCCTGTCACTGCTACCTATCAGATTAGACCCCTATCTGCCCCTAGGGCACTCAATCACCCGCCCACACCCTCAGAATGCCCTCAGACCCCAGCCCTGATCACCTCGCCAGTGCATTGCTTGCATCTATTCCCCCCTCTAATCACACCTTGAGACACCCATCAATCACCTCCTGTCACCCCCTAGCACACCTACCCATCAGATCAGGCCCTAATTTGCCCCGTGTGGGCTCCTGATCACTCGGCCAAACCCTCAGATCCCCCTCAGACCCCCTTCCGATCACCTCCCCAGTGCATTGATTGCATCTATTTTCCCCTCTAACCACCCCCTGAGACACCCATCAATCACCTCCTGTCACCCCCCTAGCACTCCTATCCATCAGATCAGGCCCAATACAACCTGTCATCTAAAAGGCCACCCTGCTTATGACCGGTTCCACAAAATTCGCCCCCTCATAGACCACCTGTCATCAAAATTTGCAGATGCTTATACCCCTGAACAGTCATTTTGAGACATTTGGTTTCCAGACTACTCACGGTTTTGGGCCCGTAAAATGCCAGGGCGGTATAGGAACCCCACAAGTGACCCCATTTTAGAAAAAAAGACACCCCAAGGTATTCTGTTAGGTGTATGACGAGTTCATAGAAGATTTTATTTTTTGTCAAAAGTTAGCGGAAATTGATTTTTTATTGGTTTTTTTTCACAAAGTGTCATTTTCCGCTAACTTGTGACAAAAAATAAAATCTTCTATGAACTCGCCATACACCTAACGGAATACCTTGGGGTGTCTTCTTTCTAAAATGGGGTCACTTGTGGGGTTCCTATACTGCCCTGGCATTTTAGGGGCCCTAAACCGCGAGGAGTAGTCTAGAAAACAAATGCCTCAAAATGACCCGTGAATAGGACGTTGGGCCCCTTAGCGCACCTAGGCTGCAAAAAAGTGTCACACATGTGGTACCGCCGTACTCAGGAAAAGTAGTATAATGTGTTTTTGGGTGTATTTTTACACATACCCATGCTGGGTGGGAGAAATTTCTATGTAAATGGTCAATTGTGTGTAAAACAAATCAAACAATTGTCATTTACAGAGATATTTCTCCCACTTAGCATGGGTATGTGTAAAAATACACCCCAAAACACATTATACTACTTCTCCTGAGTACGGCGGTACCACATGTGTGGCACTTTTTTACACCCTAAGTACGCTAAGGGGCCCAAAGTCCAATGAGTACCTTTAGGATTTCACAGGTCATTTTGCGACATTTGGTTTCAAGACTACTCCTCACGGTTTAGGGCCCCTAAAATGCCAGGGCAGTATAGTAACCCCACAAATGACCCCATTCTAGAAAGAAGACACCCAAAGGTATTCCGTTAGGAGTATGGTGAGTTCATAGAAGATTTTATTTTTTGTCAAAAGTTAGCGGAAAATTGATTTTTATTGTTTTTTTCACAAAGTGTCATTTTCCACTAACTTGTGACAAAAAATAAAATCTTCTATGAACTCACCATACTCCAAACGGAATACCTTGGGGTGTCTTCTTTCTAAAATGGGGTCATTTGTGGGGTTCCTATACTGAACTGGCATTTTAGGGGCCCTAAACCGTGAGGAGTAGTCTGGAAATCAAATTTCGCAAAATGACCTGTGAAATCCTAAAGGTACTCATTGGACTTTGGGCCCTTTAGCGCAGTTAGGGTGCAAAAAAGTGCCACACATGTGGTATTGCCATACTCGGGAGAAGTAGTACAATGTGTTTTGGGGTGTATTTTTACACATACCCATGCTGGGTGGGAGAAATACCTCTGTAAATGACAATCTTTTGATTTTTTTACACACAATTGTCCATTTACAGAGTTATTTCTCCCACCCAGCATGGGTACGTGTAAAAATACACCCCAAAACACATTTTACTACTTCTCCCGAGTACGGCGATACCACATGTGTGGCACTTTTTTGCACCCTAACTGCGCTAAAGGGCCCAAAGTCCAATGAGTACCTTTAGGATTTCACAGGTCATTTTGCGGAATTTGATTTCCAGACTACTCCTCACGGTTTAGGGCCCCTAAAATGCCAGGGCAGTATAGGAACCCCACAAATGACCCCATTTTAGAAAGAAGACACCTCAAGGTATTCCGTTAGGAGTATGGTGAGTTCATAGAAGATTTTATTTTTTGTCACAAGTTAGTGGAAAATGACACTTTGTGAAAAAAACAATAACAATCAATTTTCCGCTAACTTTTGACAAAAAATAAAATCTTCTATGAACTCACCATACTCCTAACGGAATACCTTGGGGTGTCTTCTTTCTAAAATGGGGTCATTTGTGGGGTTCCTATACTGCCCTGGCATTTTAGGGGCCCTAAACCGTGAGGAGTAGTCTGGAAATCAAATTCCGCAAAATGACTTGTGAAATCCTAAAGGTACTCATTGGACTTTGGGCCCTTTAGCGCAGTTAGGGTGCAAAAAAGTGCCACACATGTGGTATCGCCGTACTCGGGAGAAGTAGTACAATGTGTTTTGGGGTGTATTTTTACACATACCCATGCTGGGTGGGAGAAATAACTCTGTAAATGGACAATTGTGTGTAAAAAAAATGAAAAAATTGTCATTTACAGAGAGATTTCTCCCACCCAGCATGGGTATGTGTAAAAATACACCCCAAAACACATTCTACTACTTCTCTTGAGTACGGCAATATCACATGTGTGGCACTTTTTTGCAGCCTAACTGCGCTAAGGGGCCCAAAGTCCAATGAGCACTTTTAGGCTTTACAGGGGTGCTTACAAATTAGCACCCCCCAAAATGCGAGGACAGTAAACACACCCCACAAATGACCCCATTTTGGAAAGTAGACACTTCAAGGTATTCAGAGAGGGGCATGGTGAGTCCGTGGCAGATTTCATTTTTTTTTGTCGCAAGTTAGAAGAAATGGATTCTTTTTTTTTTTCTTTTTTTTGTCACAAAGTGTCATTTTCCGCTTACTTGTGACAAAAAATAATATCTTCTATGAACTCACTATGCCTCTCAGTGAATACTTTGGGATGTCTTCTTTCCAAAATGGGGTCATTTGGGGGGTATTTATACTATCCTGGAATTCTAGCCCCTCATGAAACATGACAGGGGGTCAGAAAAGTCAGAGGTGCTTGAAAATGGGAAAATTCACTTTTTGCACCATAGTTTGTAAACGCTATAACTTTTACCCAAACCAATAAATATACACTGAATGGGTTTTTTTTTATCAAAAACATGTTTGTCCACATTTTTCGCGCTGCATGTATACAGAAATTTTACTTTATTTGAAAATTGTCAGCACAGAAAGTTAAAAAAATCATTTTTTTGCCAAAATTCATGTCTTTTTTGATGAATATAATAAAAAGTAAAAATCGCAGGAGCAATCAAATAGCACCAAAAGAAAGCTTTATTAGTGACAAGAAAAGGAGCCAAAATTCATTTAGGTGGTAGGTTGTATGAGCGAGCAATAAACCGTGAAAGCTGCAGTGGTCTGAGTGGAAAAAAAGTGCCTGGTCCTTAAGGGTTAGAAAGACTGTAGTCCTCAAGTGGTTAAAAGAGGGCTTGTTCACATCTAGGGCGTTTTTGGCCTTTTTTCAAGCGCAGGCGATTTTCAAAATCACCCACAAAATGCTTGTGCAATGAATCTCTATGAGAAGGTTCATATCAGTGCGTTTTGTCTGCTTTGCGCTGCGTGTTTCGTCCGCTTTGTGCTCCGCAAAGTGGTGCCTGTACCATTTTTGGGGCGATTGCGGTCTAATGAAAGGTATAGGAAGAACGCTAAACGCTCACAAAATCGCTTTGTGCGGCAATTGCGTTAAAGAATAAATACATTGTATTTATTCTTTACCGGGTCAAAGAGTTCACTTCCCAAATGACGTTAGGAAGTGAAAAAAATGAAATCGCTCTGCAAAAGCGCTTACAAAAGTGCTTTGCACAAAATCATAGTGCACAGTGGAGTGCCGGGAGGGGTGAAAAAAAACATGCAAAAAAAAAAAAAAATCGATAATCAGCGATTCAGCGATTTTGTTTTTAGATGTGAACAGAGCCTTACACAGCTTTATATAAATGCAACAGGCATGGAGTTCTAAAAACGCCCCCTGAACATCCTCCAGGCATCATTCCTCCTGAAAGACTTCAAAAACAGGATATAGGAAACATTTGCTGACATGCAATATAAAGCATACCTAAACACATTTCATTGAGCCTTTCATAAGCTTGAATATATATATAATATATAACTTTTTTATTTCTGATCCATGCTGTATGTTACAAGCCAAGCTCATTATTCATTTGTGACACAGCTAGAGACTACAGCGTGCCTCCAGTCTCTGGCTGCGTCACAGCGTGCCTCCAGTCTCTGGCTGCGTCACAGCGTGCCTCCAGTCTCTGGCTGCGTCACAGCGTGCCTCCAGTCTCTGGCTGCGTCACAGCGTGCCTCCAGTCACTGGCTGCGTCACAGCGTGCCTCCAGTCTCTGGCTGCGTCACAGCGTGCCTCCAGTCTCTGGCTGCGTCACAGCGTGCCTCCAGTCTCTGGCTGCGTCACAGCGTGCCTCCAGTCTCTGGCTGCGTCACAGCGTGCCTCCAGTCTCTGGCTGCGTCACAGCGTGCCTCCAGTCTCTGGCTGCGTCACAGCGTGCCTCCAGTCCCTGGCTGCGTCACAGCGTGCCTCCAGTCTCTGGCTGCGTCACAGCGTGCCTCCAGTCTCTGGCTGCGTCACAACGTGCCTCCAGTCCCTGGCTGTGTCACAGCGTGCCTCCAGTCCCTGGCTGCGTCACAGCGTGCCTCCAGTCTCTGGCTGCGTCACAGCGTGCCTCCAGTCTCTGGCTGCGTCACAGCGTGCCTCCAGTCTCTGGCTGCGTCACAGCGTGCCTCCAGTCTCTGGCTGTGTCACAGCGTGCCTCCAGTCTCTGGCTGCGTCACAGCGTGCCTCCAGTCTCTGGCTGCGTCATAGTGTGGCTCCAGTCTCTGGCTGGGTATTTGATAAACACTGGTTTATTGTTATACTAACAACAAGAAACCCTGCTATAGGGCCCAAAAGCCTGTTCAGACTAAATGACTAAAATCTGAGAAATTATTATAATTTACAAACTTGATTATCATGCTAGCTTGAATTAGAGTTCCAAATCAGACTAACGGATGGAGGTTTTTTTTTAAGTTTTTTTTTCTTTTTTACTGTGTTAGCATTCCTTCATATCTATATAGAAAAATAGACAAGAATAGAATGCCTGTTTAGCAGCAGATTATGGTGATTATCTGGATCCAACATTTCAGTCTTTCAAGCCTCCCCCTCACCTGACTGTCACTGCTACCCACACAAATCCCAAAAGCCACTATGAAAATACACACATGCAAATACAAACATGGAAATGCTGACAAGAGTTTGAGTTTCCAGCACTTTAGGGGGCCAGACATCATGCACAACCGCCTTGAAAGCAAACATGCACTCTCACAGATGCACAACACAACTTGCAGAAGCAAGGGGCAGACACAATTGCAACCAATCTTGTGTATTCAAGCTAGCTTACCGTAGTTATTGAGTGCAAATTCCCAGGGGCTGGCTCACACCAAAATAGTGCTCTCTTTTCCAACCAATGTACTGTGGATGCAGCAGGGCAGAAAACATTAGGGACAAAGACAGCAAAAATAAAATCTTTCTTTGCAGATTGGGGAAAAGAACATTTGGCAAACTTGCAGCCCCTCTATTTCTATCCTACTAGGGTGCATATTTATGGTGCATATTAAAGCCATGGAAAGCCTCAGGGATAATAACAACATACCGTATGTAAAGTGTTCAGAACCTTCCATAGTAGGACTCAAAGTACATGGCATGTCTCAGTCCAGTAATTAGAGGAAGGAGTTGTGTATTTGTAAGTGCCAGACCTTACATTTTAGGTTAAAACACCTCTATGCGTGGTGGTAAGGAGATCTAAAGGGTACAGTTGTGTTCAAAATTATTCAACCCCCAATGCTGTAAAGGGTTCTAGGGAATTTAGTGTACATTTGTAATTGTGTTCACAATGAAATCTTACAAGGACTTTTTAAAGAACCAAATGCAAATAAAATGACATCAATTGTTTTTGTAATACATTATTAAATGTTTTTTGTTTGTGATTTCTTCATTGACACAATTATTCAACCCCCTTAAAGACTACCACTCTTAAAGGGGAACTTCAGCCTAAACAAACATACTGTCATTAAGTTACATTAGTTATGTTAATTAGAATAGATAGGTAATATAATCTTTTACCCACCCTGTTTTAAAAGAACAGTCAAATGTTTGTGATTCATGGGGGCTGCCATCTTGTCATGGGGGCAGCCATCTTTTTGGTTGAAAGGAGGTGACAGGGAGCAGGAGACACAGTTCCAACTGTCCTGTGTCCTGATAACCCCTCCCAGCTGCACACGCTAGGCTTCAAATATCAAATTCAAAATGTAAAAAAAAAAAAAAAAATTGCACCAAAACAGCAGAACGAGAACAACAACATCCGAAATCCCATCATGCTTTGCACAGCATCAGGGGAAAAAAGCCCGGGCAGTTTTCTTCTGTGCAGCTAAAAATGAGGCTTGTATAAGAGAAACAAAGTTCTGATGCTATGAAACTTAAAGAAACACCAGGCCTTTTCAGTGCTGCCGAGTCGATATTTAGTCTAGAGGTTCACTTTAAGAACAGAGGTTCATTCAAGTGTTTTCGATCAGGTATTGAAAACACCTGTGGATGATAACGAGCAGCAATCAAGCATAATAAGCACCAATTAGGCAGATTTAAAATGAAATGACTGTGATACTCAGCTCCTTCTAGACATTTACTGGTGTGTTTACAAACATGGTAAAGACAAGAGAATGGTCCAGGAAGACAAGAGAAGAGGTGATTTCTCTTCACAGGAAGGGCAATGGCTATAAGAAGATTGCAAAGATGTTAAACATACCAAGAGACACCATAGGAAGCATCATTCGCAAATTTAAGGCAAAGGGCACTGTTGAAACGCTACCTGGTCGTGGCAGAAAGAAGATGCTGACTTCGACTGCTGTGCGCTACCTGAAGCGCAAAGTCCCCGTGTGACTGCTGAGGAACTGAAAAAAGATTTGTCAGATGCGGGTACTAAAGTTTCAGCTCAGACAATAAGGTGCACACTGCGTAATGAAGGCCTCCATGCCAGAACTCCCAGGCGCACCCCCTTGCTGTCTCCAAAAAATAAGAAGAGTCGACTGCAGTATGCCAAAAGTCATGTGGACAAACCACAAAAGTTTTTGGATAGTGTTCTGTGGACTGATGAAACAAAATTAGAACTGTTTGGGCCCATGGATCAACGCTATGTTTGGAGGAGGAAGAACAAGGCCTCTGAAGAAAAGAACACCTTGCCTACTGTGAAGCATGGCGGGGGGTCAATCATGCTTTGGGGCTGTTTTCTTCTGCAGGTACAGGGAAGCTTCAGCGTGTGCAAGGTACCATGAATTCTCTTCAGTACCAGGAGATATTGGATGAAAATGTGATGCAGTCCGTCACAAACCTGAGGCTTGGGAGACGTTGGACCTTTCAACAGGACAATGATCCCAAGCATACCTCCAAGTCCACTAGAGCATGGTTGCATATTAAAGCAGCATCAGAAAAGAAAACAGTTGAGTCAGGCACTGCAGTAATTACTGTTTTAATGGTGTTCCGAATTGAAGTGAATCACCATAGTTGTATCAAAAATTGTGACATTCAATAGGTAGGTACAAAACATCATCATCAATGGAAAAATCGTCATGTGCAAACATCTTGTGCATTCAAACAGTTGCAAGAGGAGGATGTCCTACCATATCAAAGGTGGCGGTGGTGGGTGCAGGGCAAAAACGGTAGCCTAACAGCCGTTTCGCCCGGCGGTGCTTCTTCCGAGGCTGATCCACGTTTATACACATGAAAACACAGGCTTTTATTTCCTGTGTCATGAACTGGGGGCGGGTACGCTATGACGTACGCATTTCCGGCCGCATGCGTAAAAACGTAAGCGTTAACCAGGCGTTCACGCATACAAAAGAAAAACGCGTTACCGTAAGCGTAACAAAACACGCGTCAAATGCGAACCACGCGTATCAGCATGGAACGCATGCGGACGCGTAATTCCATACGCATGCAATCTAGAAAGGAGGCGTATTCACCTTCTTAAAGGAGCAAATTTCTCCGGATTGCAAAATTAATCGCAGGAAAAAAGGAGGGACCGTTTGAGGCTAACTGTGAAGTACAGTGACTCAAACGTGCATGTGGAGGTGAGGTTGCTTAAAACACCGAAAATGCGAGGAGGAGAAAAAAGGAGGAAAAGACTACTGGACCACGGAAGCAATTGTTTACAAAAATCATCCATCCTTGTTGCAAACCTGTTTGCAAGAAGTTGCAATATCTAAAATTACATATCAAAAAGTACATATTTGCTTAAAAAATAATCTCAATACATAAATAGCTGCAGCTATGGATCTAGAAAACATGCCAGGTCATTGTGGTCGTTGAAACCCAATGGGCCAAGGGCTTCACTTTTAATGATCAATAACGACTCCTTTCTTAATAGGAGGCGAGAACGATCTCCTCCCCGTTTGGGAATAATAACCTGTGCCAGACCACAGAATTTTAGCACGTTTGGATTGCTTTCATGTATTTCTCTGACATGTTCTATCATTCTCGTGGCACCTTTACCGTTTTCAACGGAACGCCAATGTTCCTGTATTCTCTCTTTTAGGGGGCGAGTGGTTTTACCAATATAGAATCGGCCACAAGGGCACCACAGAGCATAAACCACAAATTTAGTATTACAGGTAATTAAGTCACGCACTGTCCACTGCAAGGCACCTACACGATAAAACGTGCCGGTACACATAAATTGGCAGTGGGAGCAGAATTGACATCTGTGGTTGCCCTTAGGCCGACATTTCTGTAACCAGTTCTCGGTGGAAGTAGGCGTGCATTCACTTTTAGTGACATAATCCCCAATTGTGGGCGCACGCCTGAACGCTACTAAGGGGGAGGGAGGCAACAGAGATTTCAGAATGGGGTCTTTAGCTAGGACAGACCAATTCTTTTTGATAACGTTTCTAACTGTGTTAGCCATTTGTGTATAGTTGAACGTGAAGGCGATTTTGTCATCGCGTTTAGAGCTGCGATCTTTGAACAGGAGGTCATCTCGATTTTTGTGTAGAGCTTTATGAAAGGCAGTATCTAGATCATTCTCAGAATACCCTCTACTGCAGAGTCGCTTCTTCAAAGCATTTCCCTGGACTATAAAGTCTTCCAATTCTGAATTATTTCTCCTCAAACGGAGGAATTGGCCGTAAGGCAATGATTTAGTGACATGATCAGGGTGGAAGCTATCCCTTCGCAAGAGCGAATTGGTTGCTGTGGGTTTGCGGTGGCCTCTCGCCACTAAGCGAGAACCGCAAACCCGTAGTTCCAAGTCAAGAAAAGCAATTTTGTCAGGGCCTATTTCAAACGTGAAGGCCATATTGACCTCATTCAGATTGAGATAATCTACAAATTGGGTAAATTCTGAGGGGGACCCAGACCAGAACACCAGGACGTCGTCCACATACCTGGACCATCTCCTGATACAGCCTCTAAAGGGATTACGTCTACTGTAGACGTAATCCTCCTCCCAGGCCGCTAGAAATAAAATAGCGCATGCGCATGCGACCGGTGTGCCCATCGCGGTACCTGATACTTGCATGTACCACACGTCATCAAATTTAAACGCGTTGTGAGTAAGAACAAAACGCAAGCAGTCGCATACAAACGTAACATGGTCATGATCGGACCAGACCCGGTTTAAAAACCGTTCGACTGCCTCTATGCCAGCATTATGGGGTATGCGGCTATAGAGGCTTTCAACGTCGATGGATATCAATAAGTCACCCGGTGACCATTCATAATTTTCAATTCCTTGAAGGACCTCTAAAGTGTCTGACATATGTGAAGGCACTAACTGTAAAAGAGGCCTCAGGAGATGGTCTAGGTAACGAGAAAGTCTCTCGGTGACAGAACAGACACCTGAGACGATCGGACGTCCTGGTGGTCTGGTCCGTGATTTGTGGATTTTGGGGAGACATTACCATACTGGTTTTCATGGAAATTCAGAGAGCAGATGACGATTTTTCCATTGGTGATGATGTTTTGTACCTACCTATTGAATGTCACAATTTTTGATACAACTATGGTGATTCACTTCAATTCGGAACACCATTAAAACAGTAATTACTGCAGTGCCTGACTCAACTGTTTTCTTTTCTGATGCTGATCCTATGTGTATACTCCATTTATCAGTCATGAGCATGCAGTATTTATTGCAATAAAAAGGTGGCCTTTAGAACATCTCTCCATCCTCATACCCAGTGATACGGCTACAGACTTTGTAGTGCCGGCAACCCTTCACTCTTTGAATTGGGTTGCATATTAAAGGCTGGAACATTTTGGAGTGGCCTTTGCAGTCACCAGACTTAAATCCGATTGTGGGACTTAAAGAAAGCATTTGCAGCGTGCAAGCCTAAGAATGTGACTGAACTGGAGGCTTTTGCCCATTAAGAATAGGCTAAGATACCCGTAGATCGCTGCAAGACACTTGTGTCAAGCTATGCGTCACATTTAACCACTTGAGGACCCACCCTTTACCCCCCCTTAAGGACCAGCGCTGTTTGTTGGGATCTGTGCTGGGTGGGCTCTGCAGCCCCCAGCACAGATCAGCGGGCACGCAGAGCGATCAGATCGCCCCCCTTTTTTCCCCCCTATGGGGATGATGTGCAGGGGGGTCTGATCGCTCCTGCCTGCAGGCATGTTGCGGGGGGGGGGCACCTCAAAGCCCCCCTCCGCGGCGACATTCTCCCCCTCTCCTATCTGTCTCCTCTGGGGATCGGGGCTGCACAGGACGCTATCCGTCCTGTGCAGCCAGTGACAGGACGTCCCCTGTCACATAGCGGCGATCCCC